>NC_071287.1:1496004-1633028 GCF_943735745.2 Anopheles bellator
TTTTTTTTGCGGTTACAAGAGTACTCTAAACCATTCGTGCGTAGGGCCCGCCGTTCGAATGGGGAAGTTGTCCACTCCCTCCCTCGTAACTGGTGATTGGACGAATGCCTGGCCGAGCGCCTGAATAATGTATTCACGCTGAAAGCTCCCCAACGAAATGGAAGGAATAAAAAAAAGGAAGATGCATGCAATCATAGGCCCGACGACCCACCCAACCTCGCCGTCGACGCCAACCGCAAAAGAGGGACGACACAAGCCAAGCCGACCGACCCATGCGGAAGGCGAATGGAAAGAAAGAAACCCCTGCCACCGGTTGGGGGGGTGGGGAGTGCGCGAATCTTGGGCGACAGCAACATCTTCGGCCGCGGTCGCGCCACGCCAGAGCGGTTCCGAAGGCTTCCCGAAGAAAGCGGCCACGAAGCCGCGCTTTCGCGTCCGGCAAGCCCCAGCAAGGAACGACGTCAGGGCAGGCGCAAAGCATCATCCCCCCGAGCGGAGGGGCTTCCGCTCGGACTTCCACGTGGTGGTCGTCGGGCGCCCAAAGAAGCAGCAGGTTTTTGGAAAGCATCTCGAGCGGGGCGTGGCTAAAGCCATTTCTGGGACTTCACCCCCGTCTTGTGTTCGTCTTTCGCCGTCAGCTCGCTCCTTTCGGCTTCTCCTTTTTCTGGGCCGCCATTGCAGGCGTCTTGTTGGACACTCCTGTTGGACCAACACCAGGATCCCATCGGGAACACACCCGTCCTGTTTGGGGCGTCTTTGCCAAATACTCCGGTGGACGATGGTCTCAGAAATTCGGCGTTCCTTCGAGCTTCACGCGAGAAGATCAAATCTTGGCAGTCGAGAAAGCCCCATCAGACGTCAGTACTTCTTCCAGCCGTTTTTTTTTTCGAGCAGAAGAACTCGATGCTTCCGGAATTACGCAATAAACGCACATTGGATAAGTGTCCTGTATCTTCGATCCCTTGCCAACAATCGAAACCGTCAGTCAATTGACGGATGGGTTAGAGTCCACGCTCTGACTACGCGGAATCTCCGATGGGATTCCGGCCAGCACTAGCGTTGAAGTTATTGATGGTGAACAAGCAGCGCCGCGTATCATCCCTCAATAAAAGTGGGCGGCATCCTGCAGATCTCGCCGATGCACCACGCTCGCCCACCACATTCTGATTGTCGCCGGCCCGGGACGTTTTCTTTTTTCGTCAAACAACAATCAAACAATCTCCGTCTCTCGTGTCCTTTCTGTGCTGGGTTTTGCGACCGCTGCTGAGGATGGGACCTGGCAGGTTGATTCACATAACCTGTCCCGTGTTCACTGAGGCACCTTCCTTTTTAAAAACAGCAACACCGGACCGGACTTTGTTTTAAAAAGATTTTGTTAATAAATATATGAATAATGGTGAAGCTCCGCAAAATGACAGCGCGTGTAGAACGAACTTAGTAATGTTGTCATAATATTTTTTTATGGTATCTGTGAATTTTTAACAAACTCAGAGGCTACGGCTGACTAGCGCCTAATATTTCTGAAGGCTGAAATGGCTAAAGTATTTGCCATTAACTTCCCTCCATCACTACACGGCTCTCTCCCAGCAAGTAGCCAGTCTGCACATAATTTTGAAGGGCACACTACCGGCTGGCAACGTGAAATTGATACACTTAAATTATGTCATAAAAATCAGAATATTTTTTTCTTCTCTCGTCTAGGTGTTTCAATAACATTTTAGTATTGAACTTACATTTGTATTTAGTTCAATTCAAAAATTTTGCCTTTTTGTTTGATTACGGCACGAAGTCGCTTTTCGAAAGCATCACACGCTGCAGGCACGACTTCGTTCGGCATTTCATCCCAGATTTTGACTAAACGATTTTTGAAAGTGTCCAAACTCATATGCTTTATATCGTCTAACTTTCTTAGCATGTAACCCCAGATACTGAAGTCGAGTGGGTTCAAATCGGAAGACGATGAGGGCCATTTAGAGGAACTGGTGGAATATGGCAAATTTTTGTGCATCATTTCTGAACAACCATGCAATGCTTTATGCGCAGGGGCTGAATCCTGTTGAAAGCAAAAATCTTCATCTCCAAAAAGTTCATTGGCACTAGAAAGCAAATGGCTTTTGATCGATGAATAACAGTGATAGTTTGTCTTTGGCTGTTATTGCTCCCCAAACCATCACAGCTGATGCATTTTGGTACCTCTCGACTCCTTTTTTATCCTTCCTCTACCTCTCTTTTATCGGCTGGTATATCACAAAGACTTCCGCCATAGACACGATCATTTTGCTTGTTCAAAGTTGCCTCTAAAGTGAACAATTTTTCGTCCGTAAAAAATTATGTTGCGAGCAGCGTGCATCTTCAGGAGCGTCCGAGATCTGACAAACCTGTCGACAACATTTTTGAGAGATAATCCATGAATCCTCTGCTTCTTAAAAGGCCTATATCCAAGATCCTTTTCGATTATGTTTTGCATGAAGCTGTGACTCATTTTCATATCACGTGCCATTTTTCTTCCCGAGCCGGTCGGATTTCGTCGAATTCGCTCCTTCATCGCTTGTATGGTCCTGTACACGAATAATGTGGTCAAGTTCAGATATGACAGCTTCCTCCTCTTCTGAATGTTTGTGAGGTTTTGAAGATGCAAGATCTTGATTCGTTCTCTATAAGAATCCATTACAATTTTCTGGTGAACGAAACACAAGCACTGACTTTGTCACGTATGAGTAAACTGCAAACATAGCACTTCTTCAAATAGTAAACAAATATCGGACCTACGGCTGTAAAAATTAAAACGATGGCCTCTCGAATGAGTGTATCACTTGCTCGTTGCCACCCTGTAATGCGCATAAAAATCTTTCGAAATGAAAATGCCACCTTTAAAGTGATGCACGATACATGGAAGAATAAAGGATTCCAAAACGGTAGACGATATAAAGTATCCGGTGTGACGAAGGTTGCTCCGCGAAACAGGACGCGTCGAATGAGAGGAAGGTGAGCAGGATTGGTCCAGCGAAAAGGACAATGGTGCTAAAATCGTAAGGGGGTATTTTCAACATTCCCGATCGTAGTAGGTTGGGGCGAAAACTTTCTTCGATGGCAGCTGGGCTGGGCGAAGCAACGAGCATTTTTAACAATTTTATAGCATTATTATACATTATTTTTGTATTCTTGATGTTTTTGTACACTACTTTTGTAGCATATACGCGGATTTTAAATTGAGTTGTACTTTACTGAATGCCAATTACAGAAGTCGAGAGTTTGTCCAGTCGACGTTTAAAATTTTCGGGCGCTTCGAACGGCTTTCTATGTTGCTCTGAGGCGTGTATCTAAATGCTAAGGTATCTAAATGTTTGAAATGAAAATGTTTCAAATTAAATCTATTTAAATTATATGTTATGCCACGTAGTCCAAACGATCTGTACCATAGTGGGCAGGCTCGTAGGTCTGATGACGATCATTTCGGACGCAGGAATCTGACTGTGGAATAAACGGCGTCGTCTATTATTACGAACCCCAAAGGCAGGTTTTTGGATCATCAGCAATTCTCAAGTACAAGATTCCAAAGGCTGAACACTCTTCCTGAGGTTCCAAGGTATTGAGGATGTCAGCTAGTTAACCATATAATTTTACGTTCGCTAATTTCCTTGATGGTCTTGATTTTTCGAGCTAACTACCGAATGTGTGCCGGATCTTTCGGATATATTCGGACCCAATCTATCGGCAGCAGTTTTTAGTTTCTAACCGATCTTTCCCAAGATCGCCTAGATCGTTGCAATTAAGTGAAAACGAACCCAATTTACGATTTTCTACATCCATTAATCCGGGGTTTAGTTTTAGGGAACCTTCTTTGCTGTTTTTGGAATCTCAAAGTTCGAATCAGTGTTTGCTCAGTTTCCGCAGCTTTTTACACTGGCATATTCTAGTTACGTATTTCAAGTACAGTGGTTCGTACAGGTCCACCTTCCGGACGCGCCACAAATCATAAGTGACCATTACCGTTAAGCTCGTAATTAGAATTTATTCGAAGCGGGTACTATATGGTTCGATTGCTATTCGTGTACGAACGGGGTTTTTGCTACGTAAAGGGTTAAAGGACTTTCGTGCGGCCACCACCATCGCCCACACCGCCGGTTTCCTTCGGGAAGAAGGCTGCCCAAGGATGGCTGGCCGGCTCTTCGGCTGTCCGGCCAGCCGTGTGGCCGCCGTTCTCCATTTGTTTCTGCTGTGCGTTACCCATAAATTACTATTGAAGGTACGTAAATATTTTCATCGTCCGGAACCGATACTCGAGGTAGCTCGGCAAGATGAAAGGAGCAGCATCTCTGCCGGGAAAGGGTTGCTTTCAACCCGGGCACGGAAGTTCTCCGGCCGACCGTAGTCTAGGTCGGTTGGGTTGAAAAATTACATTTGCTTTACCCTTGCGCACACACTAACACGTACACACAGGGCTACATATATCCTTGCGGGAGGAGGTGGAGGACACCCTCACTGGCTTTAGGATGCTACAGTGCGATGAAAAATTAAAACTGAACCGAGTGAACCGGAGAGAGGAGATGCGTGTAGAGTGGCGAGTGGTGGGCAAGGGGGCAGACGGGTCGTGTGCGGGGCGGGGTGGGGTGGGGCGGAGAGGGCCCCACTATCACACGCCGCGCTGACCCCGTGGAACGAATGGAAATCGATTGCCTTGATGATGAGAGTTTAAGATAAAATAGCCGACGTTAACGACTGTCCTCCTCGAAACAGTAGGCCACCCCCCCCCACCCGCCACCCACCCACCTGCCACCCCCCACACAAAACCACCCAGATACAGACACACATACAAGCACATACATATATTTAAATATATATATTTAAAGTACATTAATATATATATATGTATAGATATATATAAATATATATTTAGATATTTATATTTTGTCTGTCTTTGTCTCTATCGAGACTCTCTGTCTGCCTTTGTCTTCGTCGTCTCGAGTGTGTGGTGTTCAGGCAAGGTGATGCCCAAATTCGGAGGAAACTACTCACATTCCTCCTAACAAAACACATCGCCGTCTGCGGCACCGAAAATTTTACGGCGGGCGGTGGTTTAATTGGAGGGTGGTTGTAGGAATCCTCCCCACCGGGAGCATAGGGCACTCTACACGGCACAGGTTTGTTGCCAACACCTAGCGATAGGTGTTCACCTTTTTCGCTCCATATCCACCGTTTTATGTTGTGTGCACTTCACGCAACCCGCGATTCCTGACACACTCAGCTATATAGCGCTATAGCGCGATTGTGCCGAAGCCATTGCGCAGTGCCCCGGGGCTTACCCAGCAGCTCCCCCTGTCTCTTTCCATTTCTTTACCCCATCGGTGGCAAACTACTGCCGAACGATTCGCAATTACGACCGCGCCCGTACATCGGCGACGCCTAAATGTATGTAATGCACACGCCTAACAATAGACAATACCCGCGGCGGCCCGGAATAGGAAACCACATCGATGCGTTTTTGTCGCAGTGCGGCGAGGTGGGCGGGGGTGGGTCAAGAGTGGGCGGGAAAGGGGCACTAAAACGCCCTCCCACCCACGTGTCTCCTCACGTGCCTCGAGCGTGGTCAGTGGTGGTGACCACGCGAGTGGCAGTTGTTAATGCACCGGTGCAAATATTGCACTCCAATCCACAATCCTCCCCCCCTTCATTCCATCGCCCCAGGCCCTTCGTGCCCCTTCAGCTCAGTGGCGATAGTTTAAAGGTTTTTGGGGTTTGGAATAATTAACTGCACGGCGTTAGTCGTGTAATTGTAGCGCCGGACTTAACGAATAGCGCGGAATGGAACATCAGAAGGGAATGGTTTCCGCGGATGCAAATCACACGTAGAATAAGTTGAGGTGACAAGGTAGTGATGGAAACCTAGGCTTTCGGTTCTTCGGTGATCACCGGTTATTAAGGACTCACCTTCCGAACCGTTCCAAGGGTTAAGCCACCTGGAGCTTAGAAGCTCCAGTTCTCACACTGGAAGGACTCTAACTCACTCGGCCCGGACGGTACTTCAACCTACATACACCCGTTCATTACCTCAACGATCTCCTATCAGCGCAGTTTGAAGCTCTAGACGGCGAAATAAAGGAAAATTTCAATCTTGAAGGTGGCTCTCGGTTTGGAACCAGTCAGCGTCAGCATCTTCTTTACTTTCTGGTCCCAAGCAATACGCAAAACGTAATAATTCTTGTAACAGTACCTTCAGTGGTTTATCCTTTGCTCAGCAATTGCTTGTCATGGCGTGGTGATGACGGCGTTTCACTACATGCTCAGTACTTCGTGTTCCGAACACATGTTGTGGTCGAGACTCGGGTTGTCGGTCGGTTGAATACATGTTTTGAGTTTGACCACCGATTCTGGATCTAGAAAACCTTCGTTTGCATGTCCGAGACGGGCTGCTTTCACTTCCGTCTTCAGCAGAGACCCCTTCCAGAATTGTGAGACGTATCTTTCTAGGGAAGCACTTTGCTCCAAACCCCTTTGCTCTGATGGGGTCTGATTTAGTCCCGAAAGAAATTTGGCGATCACTGATCTCCGGGTTCTTTGCGCTTCAAGCTAACAATCACGTCAAGAAAAAAAGTAAATGGGTGAGGGTGAGCCACATAAGATTGTTGTTTTCATTTGGGGATAAAAACCGACTTAATATTTGGCGATGCTTGAACTTTCGAATTCGAAAGGTTCATTCATTCCATTTATGTGCAAAATACAATTTTGATTGCAGAAAATGGGGAAATATGAAAAACTAATTTCCAAAGTGGTTCAAGTTCTTCAACTCCAACGGTACGGTATTTGAAAAGCTCATTTCCAACCGTCGGTGGCTATTTTAATAAGCAGAATTGTCGTTTTTGGGGTTCGCAAAACTCACACGTCTTGCAAGAGAAGCCAATGCACCCAAAACGAGTGATCGATTTTTTGCGCCGCATCTCCGAATAGCGAATGCTCTGCAGAAATGGTTTTGTGAGTTGGCCTCTGAGAAGTTGCGATTTGACAGCATTGGACCATATCATCTTTGGGCTGCGGTGAAACATAAATGTTACGCGAAGAAACCAGCACCCAGCAATGATCTTAAGACCGAAATTCGAATTGCCATTACCGACAGTCGAAAATGTACTCCAATTTCACCAAAATGGTTTTCCACAAAAAAACGCCATGAATGATCGTTTCGAATAAAAGTTCAAGCATTCGAAAAATATTAAACCGTTTTTTATAACCAAATGAAAAAGTGCACGCACCCTGTATGATCATTTTGTACCTTATTCGATAGGCTAGGTTTCTTATTCCCGATTTCCCGGTATGAGACAGCTGAGACGCGAAGGCTGAGATAAACATAAGAAAATCTGATCATAATTATAACACATCGTTCAATAAGTCCCGGGACTAGCACAGAGATGCCGCTAATAATGCCTTTTATATACCAAGGTTCAGAAGTACCAACCTTCAGATGAGGTGTGTCAAAATTTGACGCAATTTGAAACATAACCATAAAAAATTATAGTGGTTAAAGTGACCTCCCGAAAACACCAAGAAAGTATTGAAAATCGTAATGGGTAAGTGCAAAATGAAAGTGTGCGAGATAGCTAAGATGCTGAACATATCAACTGGTAGTGCATTTACTATTTTGCACAAAAATTTGCTATTAAAAAGGTTTTTCTCCAAATGGTCCGAAATCATCCTCCGAACTTGCCGGATCTTGCCCCCAGTGACTCTTTGCGGATCTCAAAAAGATGCTCCAGGGAAAAAAGATATGGCTCGAATGAGGAGATGATCACTGCTACTGAGGCTCATTTTGAGTCAAAAAACAAATCGTTCTACAAACATGGCATTGAAAAGCTAGAGAAGCGTTGGAATCATTGTATTACACTTGAAGGAGATTATCTTTATGAATAATGAAGAATTTTGCCGATAAAATGTTATTTTCATCGTTAGTCCCGGGACTTAGGTGCCTGCTTCAAACAATGGTTTTGAGATAATTACGGGTAGATGTGCTCGATCGTTTTGTTGTCCAGGAACGTCACGGGATTTTCTCTGACATTGCGATGTTGTCCTTTTTTTATCTTTACCTTTTTTCTACAGGACCCTATTTATTATGAAGCATGTTGTTTGAAGAGCTGTTTGTATGAATTTCCCTTGATGTACCATGTGGTCTGTTCAAAAAATTGTCTGCGACATTTGAATTTCCAAGGGTTACGTACATTCCATTTTTGATTCGTGGCTCTTGGTTGTTGCTACTTCACGTCACTCCGATTTTATCAAGTTCACTCATTTCGAGTGATCATCTGTTTGGACCAGGGTCCGTTCGACCGTTCCATTAGCGATGGTTAGGCGTGGGGCACGGGGTGCATTGTTCACACACGCGCGCGCGCGCACACACACACAAGCAGACACACACACAACAGAACGCTTTGCTTTGTTTCCCGTGTGCTTGCAGACATGTCCCAGTTTGGGCTCAGCTCGACCAACTCGCACTGGAGCTACAGCTCGACCGGGCCCTACTCGCCGTATCTGACGTCCTGCACCACACCGACGGCCTCCCAGTTCAACAACCACGCGCTCGGCTTCACCTGCAACTCGGGCGAACAGAACACTGGCCAGGAGTTCTCCGTCTCGGCTCGGGACTGCGTCGCCAGTAAGTAGAGAGAGAGAGAGAGAGAGAGAGAGTTGAGCGTCTGCCTGATGACGTGGGCGTTCTACGCTAACACACGCTTCGTTTTCCGATGCGGACGCAAAAAAAAACTAGTGCTACCGGATTCGACGGCCGCTGACCTGGACCAACACCTGAGCAGCCTAGTCGGGGCCACGCAGCAGGCCACCAACCACATGGTGCAGACCAACATCATGGGCAACGCGGTCAGCGTCAACTCCAGCAACGGTAACAGTGGCGGAGGTGGTGGCGGCGGCGGCGGCGGCGGCGGAGGCGGTGGTGGTAACAATGGTAACGGGCTCGGACCCCACATCCCCACGCACCTTTCGAACGGTTTGATCGTGCCGAGGTACGCGCAAACCGCCAGCGCCAACACGCATCCTGACGCGTACGGACTCACCAGCAGCCAGAGCGGCCCTCGCAGTCTGAGTGATTCGTCGCAAGCGGAATCCCCCGTCCAGGACGATATCCTGTCGTCCAACACGCCCAACCTCGGCGGCGGTGGAAGCGGTCCAAGCTCCACCACCGCCGGCGGCGGCGGCGGCTCGGCAGGCAATGGAGGCGTCGGCACGGGAGGTGGCGGCGCTGGTGGGGGTGAAGGAGGAGGAGGAGGGGGAGGAGGCGGTGGAGGAAGCGGAGGAAGTGGAAGAGGCGGTGGAGCAGGAGTGGGAAGCGGCGGCGGCCACAATCAGAACTTCTCCAGCAGCATCGTGATGAACCAGGGCGGTGGCGGCGGCAACGGTGGGGGCGGCGGCTCAAACGCGGGGGCCGGGGGAGGTTGCAATTACGGTGGGTCGAACGGGACCAGCAGCTGTAACGGCTCGTCCCTGTACCCCGTCCTGCCCGCCAGCCTGCTCTACTCGCAGCTCTACACGGCGGCTAACCAGGCGTCGGTGGGCGGCTTCGGCCACTCGGTCAACCACCACCACCACCACATCCAGTCCCCGCACGGAGCGGCGTCGGCGGCGGCCGCCGCGGTCGCCGCCACCGGCAGCCCCGCGCACCACAGCGCGACGGCCGCCGTGGCGGCTACGGCCGCCGCGGCCGCCATGCACGTCGGCGAGCTGCAGAGCGTGATGGATCACCTGACGGCGGCCAGCAGCAACCAGGCGGTGGCGGTGGCGGCTGCCGCTGCCTCGCACCGGCACCACCACCATCACCATCACCACCACCAAACTGGAGGCGGCGGCGGCGGCGGTGGCACGAATCTGATCGGCGGCCACGGAGGTGGCGGCCAACAGGACCTGTCGCTGATCGGTAACTGTGGGGCGATGGCGCGCGGCGCCCTCGACGAGACCGGCCACCGGGCGGTGCTGGGCGGTGGAGCCGCCGGGGTCGTCGGCCGCGGCGGGATGCCGCCCGGGGGGCCGGGCCAAATCGGACAGACGGCCGACAACGGCAACGGCTCCGTCTGGCGGCCCTACTGAAGCCAGACGACGGCGGCGGCGACGGCAGCGGCGGCGGCGGCGGCGAGCGTCGTGTTCTCGCAGGTCTCCCTAGCGGCGGCCATCGGCATCGGGGCTACGATCGACTTCCTGGACGCATCCGGCGCCGCCGCCCCCGAGACGCCCGAGGCTAGGCTGGGGCAGTACGCCGCGGAGGAGGGTGAACTCGGGTGACAGGCAACGCTCGGGTGTACATCTGGCGCTTACTAGACCTATAGGTGGGCTCCAGGGACCTAGGGATCCCTGTTTCGTAGCGCAATTCACCACTTTGGGCGCTCGTGGACAGTTCGTACTCCAAGCTCCGATCCGTTCTCGAAGCCACTTCAGCCACGGTTCAGCAGGGTTGGAAGCAGTAGCGTTCCGTACAGACACAGTTCGAGCCCGGAAGGACCCGTGTTTCTTGAGCAAGTTTCAGACGATGCCTAGCGCAAGCCCCAGCCACACTCTCGGTGAAGAGCAATAAAAACATGACTCGGTGTGTGGTGCGGTCCGAGAGTGTCACAAGCCAGTGTTCCATCGAGTGTTTGGATCGCTGTATCGGCACGGGCTTTTCCAATTACGTACAGTTTGAGTTGAAGACTCCCCACAGGATGGAAAAAAAGTTTTAAATATTTTCCGTTTCGTGAATGTCAAAATGTTTTACTCATTGTTTACAATTTCCAGAACGAAGTTGGACATTTTAAAAGTCAAGTATTCGACAGTTGAAAATCCAAACCCTAGTTATGCTGGCGAATGGCTATGTTTTTTCGTAAAGCATCGTTCGGTGTCTTGCTAAGGAAACAGGGTGGTGGGCTGAACTGTGTTTAGCTTTTAGTAATCGTACACAGTTTATGTACATATACAGGCACGATTGAGCAGCAAAGAGTGGCATTGTTACTCACTCCCCATGGCCCACTGCTCCCGATAATCTGCAATTCCCCCCACCACACGCACTGCGCCCCGTGTCGAAGTAAGCTGTTGCGGGGGTTGTAGATTGACGATTCACGCTGACGGCATCTTGAACAGAAATGAACCGGAACAGGGGGACAAGATGACAGTAGAAGGCGAAAGAGGAAAAGAAGAAGAAAAAAAAGCTATAAACATAATTAGTTTGATTCGTGTATTTGTTGTGTAGAAACGTAGGATGCCCGCGAGCCTGATCGTAAGGGAAGAACGTTGGTGGGCAACCGTAACTGCTGCGAACTCTTTGGCTACCACCGCCAACGAACGCGCAGCGCAGCGAGAAACAAATAGTAAAATAAACAAAACGAGGCTCAAAATTCCCGGGAGGAAAGCGGTGGTGGTAGACTCCCGTTGGACGATTTCCCGGAATGAACGGCTAACGGAAGCATCGTCGTCCGCCGAAATCCCCGAGAATAAAGTGTACTACGCGAATAGAGTTGCCAAGTCGTTGCCCCAAGGCTCGGTGACGATCGCGACGACAACGATGAAGAATGTTTGTATTAATTGGCTATCACGTCTGCAGAGGCCGCGGCAACTGACTGCCCCTATCCCAGGCGTGTACAGACATCATCTTGCCCTTGCCCATACTACCCTTCACGCAGACCCAGGCGGTAGCCGGGCAGTTTCCTAGTAATAAAATAATGTTTCCCCTATTGATGGTTTATCGATAAATAAAACGAAAAACAGTATTATGTAACACAACGCGTATCGGCGGGCTCTGTGAACAGCGAAACCGAAGCGCACTGCGCTACTCCGTGGTGGTTCCGTTATTCTAACCGTCGCAAGGCACCGATTCAAAACGGCACCGCGCTTGTGTGCAGGCAATTGCACGAGTGAAACTTGCATGGAAACGCATTTGGTTACTACTTTCCGTGGTGCCGTGGTTCCGTTTCTGCCCTCTGATGGCATGCGCACGAACTATAGACGCTCTAGTCCCGAGATACAAACCCATGGTGAGCTTGTGTACCGTAGATTCGGCGAACTTCTAGGCGAATCCACAACATACAATCGATGTTTCGTCGATGTTTTTCTTGCCGTAAATGTGCGGAACAAGGCAAGGTACAAAGACGGACGCGGACCAACGACGACCATTAGTAGTGATAGGAAAATGAGGGAAGCCTACGTGTTTCAACCACTATCCAACCAACTATCCTGTCACAATCAATGGAGTTCTAGGACTAGGATACACCACAATCTGAACCGTTTGTTTTGGACCATTTCAATTTGTAAGGGACATTTTTTAATTTCAAAATTCATAATCCAAGTTTCATTGCGAACTTGCTAAATGAGAATCAGCAACTCGTTTGGGTTCGATGTGCAAAACGGCGTATCACTTCTTAAGGAAACGAACTGAACACCATCGAAACGTCCTCGAACAATGCTACACGAGAGTGTGGCTGTGTATGGTAATTTGTCTGTACGATTCTCTTTGATAAATCCCGTCTCGATATGTATCCGGTCGCTATCCGGTTCGAGTCTGATGGAATTCTGCAAGCGTGTTCCGGGCTGCATTTTCACAAATAAATAAATAAATAAAATAAATAAATTTGAAACTGCAGCTTAACCTAACATTTACCTTAATCGTATACCCACATCATGCTGGTGCGACGACGCAAAACACGCTAAATATAGCCGTCTCGAAACGGAATGGAGATTTATTTTCCTTCCGCGAATGTATCCACCGCTCATCCACCGCTGTGAGCCAAACATCGCCGAATACCGAAGTGAGAACGGTTCCCAGTAGGCTTCCAGCCCTCGGGACGGGCTAGCCCTTGGGATCCAGAAACTACTATAGGAAATATGTATGCTTACAGGTGTTGATACAAGGGCTAGCCGTCGACTCGCCCATCGTAGGCAGCCACTCGTCGGAGCCATCACAGCAATCACAAACACCATCATTCACCCAACCGCTCGGTATCGATACGTCCGTCCCCCGGCCAGTATTGTGGCGCTTCTGGAAACGACAGTAGAACCTTCCCCGATCGCAAGCATTGGTGCCAGGTTCATCGCTTCCATCTTCCGTGCAGTCGCAGTAATCGTCATTCACCCGCTCCCACACGATTTCGCGCACCGAAGTCAGGCACCGAAATTTGCCGCCCGGCTGTTCCGTGTAGCGATCGAGATCACGCAGTCGGATACCGCTGTTTGGAGGAAAGAAGGGAGCGCGGATCAGTCAGCGATCATCTGGCTGGCTAAAATGATCAATCCAATGATACCTACCGCAGGATCAACCGTTCGTAGTTTCCTATTCGTTCGACATATGCAAACTGGTTGCTGTTCCCCGTAGCGCTTGTTCGGTGGTTGGAGACCGTCCCGTTGGCCCAGTCCCGCCGATCGTCACTCCTGCCGCCGCCGCCCGCTCGCTGTCTGCTGGACGCCCCGTCTTCCCGGCCCAGTTCTGGCGAAGCAACGGGATTATCATCATTACTAATAGCTTTGAGCGGAATGCGCATCTGGCTGGCCAGGGTCGACCCCGACGGTAACAACTGACTAATGTACACCAGCTGATAGACGAAAACCAGGACGCCCAGCATCAGCACGCTGATGAGCGTGAGTTTGAGCTTCTGCTTGTAGAAAGGTTTATAGTAGATGTTGTCGCGCTTGATCCATGTTTTGCGCATCTTATCTTGCAGTACTCGGGGCACGCTGCCTACCACTCATCCGGCAAGTTCCACGCAGATTGTTGTTTGAATTAGATACGTGCCGCAGCCGCTAGATGTGATGTGGCTACGCAATTTCGCACACCATGGAATGCACCAATTCACTGTGGAGGACAAAACACATCGACACCAACAATGAATGTTTTCCCTTTTATGCTCCTGTCGACAGCATTCAAAGATCTCGTTCACGGACGATACAGTAAAACCCCCTACATAACAACGCTCCTAAGAAGTGCTACCTGATTTGTTGAACGTCAAAACATCTTCTCCGAATCCGTGATGCTATTCTGTACGGGATTAACTAAGCTTACCGTAATATGCAGGTTAAGCGGGCTGGGTTGGGCCAGGTTCGCCAAAAAAGCTTCAACCAACTCCAAGAAGTGTCGCGAGATGTAAACAAATGCTTCTGTCATAAAAAATGTAGCGCGTACACGCTGCTGCAAAATGACAGCTCCGTGTGAAGCTATGTTGGTGAGAACAAAAACATTGAATTTCGCTCATGAATCTGACCCCAGCAGGCTCTTTGTGTAACCTGTATTTTAAGGGTAATCTTAGTTTGCCATCGAGAGTGAAATTTCAGTACCGCACGACCGGATCCTGATTGGAATGTTCCGGCGATAACATCAAGAAGTGTACATGATAACTCTGAAGTATCACGTATAAACAAACGAAAATCTATGCTACGATTATGCTAAGCTATGATTTCAACCAATCAACGAATAGCACGCATTTCGTTAAACGTCTGTACAAATTCCTTCATCAAAACAAACATTGCGTGAAAATTGTTTACAAAATGAAATGTGCCTAACGCGAATTGCCTATGGGAAAAAATTATGAATGAAAAAAAATGCGAATGATCGTCCTTTTTGATAATTGCAGCACAGCAAACACCAGGATGCCGACTAGGCTTGGGACCCTTCGAGTAGCGTTACGGCACGGCAACCTCGAGCGAAGCCCTTCCAAAGCCTGCAGACATCCACAACATCTCGTGATGACACAAATGCATTGACTTTGACCGCTTAATAAGCTTGCGTCTTACTGGGCACTAAGCATGCTTATGCGATCCTCGCTTATTCGATAGATTATTGTTTTCTGCGATACGCTTTGAAGAAAAAAAAAAAGGTGCGTTGAAAAACCTAAACAAACGTGCCTGAGTAAAAGCTGCGCATTCCACTTACATCGAATTCATGCATAAGCCAACAAATAGCGTTCCATCGCTTCTCTTTTCTCCGTTTCATAAGCGAGACGTGCCACAGACCAACACTAAGCATCCCTTAGAGTGTGTTAAATTTAGCCTATGTCCTCATACGCCCACCCACCCCCCCCCCCCCCCAGAGTGCTCAATATCCCGGTCCCTGGTTGAGTGTTTAATTTCCCCTTTTCCCGATACGGGAAAACCTCCTGGTTCCACCTACTCAAGCATAAAATCCCTAGCGCCCTAAGGAGCTTGGATCCTCAAAGCGTGTGGCAATGCATATGACAAAAACCGTTGCGGAATGCGCCTAGATTTGCTGCAGTTTATTTTAAAATTTGCGTAGTTCTTAGCGTTCGATTTCCGGTTACTTGTTGCAAATGTGGATTCGAATCCACGAATTGTGGTTCGAAAAACAGCAAAACAAATTTTTGATAGAAACGACGAATTTTTGCGATTGCCAAGGTGTTGCCAGTACCAGTGTGGAAGATATAAAAATGTGGCCATAATTTCCGCCAACCAGTGTGTCGAAGTGGGCGTTTTGTTTGGATGGCCCACGAAAGACGTAGTAAATTGCGTACTAAAACGACCACTTAATGTGTTGACCTGAGAGCGCAGCGGGACACGTTGGCGTCAGAGCTAGCGACCACAATGTTACTGATGAGTTTGGGAGTCGACTTCAGACGAACACAGTCTCCGTACGAGTAGCAGGTACGAGATGGACGAGAGAAAACTAAATGATACCCAATAGAGGATATTTTGTTACTTTTTGCGGGTATTGCGGTACCAGACTCAGACGGGTCGGGCATCCTGAACGCCTGTCGTGTCGCCAAATTGACGCACACACCCTCACCAAGAGCGCACAGATCTCACGAAATCTTCGTCACACGAATCGTGCAGCTACTGCGCGAGAGTTGGCTGGTCTCTGTCGGAAAACCTACTCGCACCGGCCCGAATCTTCGGTTCGGGCACTACGGTATGGGCGCAAGATTTGGATGGTTTGTTTTTCTTTTTCGGTTTCACCATCTTCACCGACAGCAGTTTACTCCCACTGCTCGCCGATGAAGGACGTTGCTCCTCCTTCTTGTATTCCCAATCACTGCCGTAGGGTTTTGGGTGAAAATTGAACTCCGGGAAAATCAACTGCATAACCGTGTGCGAGGTTTCCTTACTTACCGGTTGTCTGTATTTGCACGCTAACTTTACCTCGTATCTTTCAACCAAAAAAAAAACACCCTGTGTGGTTTTGTATTTAAACAGTGAAAAACGAAACAAACGAAACAGTGTGAGAACAGGACTTCATACCATCAGCGATTGTCTGAACGGTTGTGGCAAAATTATTACAAAACGCAAAACGTAGTGGCATAAGCGACCGTCACCGGCGTCGAAATGGCCAATCAACCCCCATCAAAGCCTAGCGGGAGGGCCACAAATGACCTCCTGGAGCACTTTCAGAAAATCGACGTCAAGTCGGCCGGCAAACCGACGAGGCTCACCACCCGGCTGGTGCAGTTTTGCAACCGTTGGCGTATCAAGAAGGTGTTATCGCACTTCGGGCTTTTAGTGTCACTTGGCATCTACTGCGGCGTCGGCGGCTACGTAAGTGAACTGTTTACCTGTAGGCGAAATACGTGGTGGCTGGCTGCCCCGTACAATAGACTCGAATTCATAGCATTGGGCACTGGAAGTTACTTAGGGACGCACACGTTTTGAAATGACACGGTTTGTGTCAACATTCTCACTTAGTAGCATTCTGCAAGTGGTGCACTGATGCTAGAGCAGACCAGAGAACAGCGTTCTTAATCGGACTCGGATCCCGATGAAGTTGTTGTTGAGTTGTCCCACGAGCGATATGACTTGTGTGACTACGACGTCACCGGTCACTTTGGCGAGCTGGACCCCCCGTGCCAAACATGTGGCAGTATGGCAGAGGAAGATTTATGCGACTTACGGCAGGCACGCACGGCCGTACACGAACACGGGATGCGGCAGCGTAGGAAGCTAAAAATAACATAATCTAACTCATAGACTTCAGCGGACTCCTGTATGCCGCAGTCCCCCCCAGTTCTCGGCAGCACAGATATCCAAGCTGGTCGCGCTGAGTCGAGAGCAGAGAAAAACCGTATCTTCTGACCGGAGAGAAAAACTTGGAGATCTGCTCCTTGGGACGTACCGGCCCCTGTATAGAGAGACCACATAGTGTGTGCCGTTTTGCATAATTTCGAGCAGCTTGAATTTACGATATATATTAGGCCGGCCGTTACGGACAGAAAGGGAAGCAAAACTCAGACCAAGCGGCAAATCAGCGGCTTGTTTCAGCGTAATCTGAACGCCTGGCGGTTTCTCTGATCGGAGAACTCCAGCCAGACCTACGACGGTCAGCTGTCAGCCATTTCAGGACAAGGAAATACCAACAAATCTTGAGTTGTGGACTTTTGACTTGCATTCAATGCAACGGTACCATGGCGTCAGCATTCCTTTTCGGAGCATGTCGCTAGAGAAGACATTCGACGCCAGGCCGTAGTGACACCAGTTTGGCAGCCGGCGGGAAAGGAAACGAACTGGAATGATACTTCCACCGAAGCGGATGGCACGCTAGGAACGAGGGAGCTAGAGCGAAAGTCTTCATGGAAGGGCTATTTTTATTGCGAACGACCTAGTCGTAACGCATCGGCGATCTGACCAACGGGTCGAAAACGAGCGCTAAATTGGGCCAGCCGCTCACGGTCTATGCGTGCCGCGGATATGTGGAACCGTCAACGGCTAATAACCCACTTCCTTCGTCGTCGTTGTGCCATTTTTTTCTCCAAGATCCCTGCAGAGGGGGACCTTCCTGTCAGCGATTGATAATATATAGAATGGCGAGAGAAGTGCACCGTATCATATTCTCTAATGGCTTCTACCAAAACCCAACCCGCCTAGGGTGTGTTGAGTTGCCGAGAAAGGCCCCTACCACCTAAAAACACGGAGGGACTCCTCAGGCGAACAAAGAGACAACGGAAAGAATTAATAAAGGAAGAACACGACACGTGCACGGCATTTGAAGAAATCGCTCGAGTCGGAAGGAAGCAGTTAATAATCGCGAACAACCCACATGAACTTCCCGATGGAGTTCTGGGCTGCGGACCTTCATACGACGCTGTGACTTGTTTGCCAACCAATTAACGGCACCCTCGGGATAGCCGTAGGGGGCCATCAAATGTGTCGTTCTGGATGGTAGGAGAATTGGTCTGGAATTGAGGTGTGCTAGCTAGCAAAGATCCCTTCCGTAGGTGTTTTTTTAATTTCGGTCTACTTCGATAGTTGACGCTAGTCCTGGATTTCGATGGAGACGCATGGTTGCCAACTGGTAGACTACAACCACCGTGGATAGCGGATCTTGAAAGTTTAGCGAAGAACGGGGAAAAATATCACTAAACAATGTGGGCGCGAAATCACAATCCATAAACCTGCTTGGAACGTGCTTTTAAGAAACCTCGTTCCATCGCGCGCCGCTGACGGTTGTTTGTTGGTTTCTTCGCGAAGAATCACAGTCTGTTTATTTGACTTTGAGTTTGCTACGAAAACGAACTGCTGCTGCTGCAACGTGAGAGCTGTGTATTACAAATGCTATTTAAAAGTTCCTCCGGAAAACTCCGGGAACTCGGACGAAGGTGGTTCGGAACGGAGCAGATCCACAGATCCACAGATCTTTGCTCGATGAAGCAGTTCAGGTTCAAACGATGCCCCCAAGAGCATCATCGAATCTTCGTAGAACCCTCTTAATGGCAAATCAAATCACGCGCAGGAATTCCTCCCAACGCAACTGGCGTTCCCTTCCTGCCGAGTCACTTATGGAAATGCGCGCAGCGTATGTGGAGCACCTTTCCGGTAGCGACAAACGCTAATGGGCAGTGGGCTGTTGGAACTGGAATCGTAATAGCACGATTTCCGATCGACACTTTGGACCGTGACGTCCACACCAGGTCTGCCTACCTGGCCGACCTGTGTGCGATCAAATTCTTCGAAGTACCGGGTCTCGCCACCTCGCTTCGCATGCGGTCACGCCGGTCTGTGACGCACGCCGTCTCAAGGTTGGCGACCCCCACCTGCCCCTGCCGTGTGTGCCCGGAGGATGTTCGATCGTGATCGCCACCGCGCAACTTGACCTTTTTTGTGGCCGTTCCAGATATTCCAAAAGTTCGAGCTTCCGGCCGAGCTCGCCCGCACGCACCGGCTCCGTACGTCGCTGGTGCGGCACCGGCAAGAGTTCATCTACTCGATCGTCAACCACACGGACGTGCGCAACCTGGAGCGCCTGTTCGAGCTGGAGCTGGAGCAGTACGAGCGAGTGGTGCAGGATGCGGCCCAAGGCGGCATACAGATCGATGCCGGCCAAAACTTTCCGGTGGCCGTGGAGAAGTGGAGCCTGCTGCAGGCCGTTTTCTTTGCGTCCACGGTAATCACCACCATCGGTAGGTTGGTACACCCGGGGACCAGGGGGCCGAGCCGGTTGGACAAGGAAGGTGTGACGTCTCCACACACATTGCAGGTTATGGCAACATCGTCCCAGTGACGGATGGTGGCCGAGTTTTCTGTCTACTGTTCGCCCTGATCGGTATCCCCTTCACGCTGACGGTCATCGCCGACTGGGGTCGTCTGTTTGCCGGGGCCGTCTCGACACTGGTCAAGAACTTTCCGGCGATTCCGCTGGCTAGTGAGTACCGAGGACGACGACGAGGACGTCGTTCGATGTAGTCAGATCACCATTCTGCCATTCGCAGGATTCTGCCCAGATACCGGCTTCAAGCTGTCGGAGCGGAAGTGGCTGTACGCGGTCGGTGCCGTCGGCTTTCTGGGGATCTACCTGGCAGCCGGGACAGGGCTGCTGTTGCTGTGGGAGGACGATTGGAGTTTCTTCGACGGGTACTACTTCTGCTTCATCACCATGACCACCATCGGGTTCGGGGACCTGGTGCCCAGTAGGTACCCCAGTAGGTGCCCCGTCAGTGTCCTTTCTAATGTCCTCCCCCCCATTTCGGCAGGTAAGCCCAACTACATGCTCCTGTGCACGCTCTACATTCTGGTCGGACTCGCGCTCACCAGCACCATCATCGAGCTGGTTCGCCGGCAGTACGCCCAGAGCTGGCATAAACTGCAGGTAGGCACATGAGCGGGGGGTGGCCACTAAGCCCCAACATTCCTAACCCCCCCTCGCGCGGTATTTCTAGGCCCTTTCCGGACCACTGGCGGATACGCTGCGACGGTTGGGCGAATCGGCCGGCACCGGGATCGATGTGACGGCCCTACACAACGACCTGCGGCGAGTCCTTACCGTCGTCTCGATGCCCCGGCGCCACGGTAACAAGAAGGCGCAGGCGAAGGAAATGGCCGCCCTGGAGGCGATCACGAACGCGATACTGCAGGACATCAAGGAGAAGAGCGAGTGCAAGGAAGGGCCGGCACCGGTCCTGCAGATCGTCATATACGAATCGTCCGTCTGAGTCCGTCCGTCATCGTCGTCGCGCTATTCTAGTATTTCGTTCGTTCAAATTTTATACCCAATAACGGGGTCCTACAAACAGGTCAATAAAGCCAAGCTGGCCGCTGTTTGCCAACACCGGACTCTGGTGGTACCTACGGTGGTTCTAGGTCGTGCGGTTTAAAACCATAAGTTTCCAGCCTTACCTTCAATGGTCGTGGCCGTGCCGTGTGAATCCACGTCGGACCGGTTCGGCAGATCAAGAAGTGTGTAATAAACCGTCACCGCTAGAGTGACGCAATCGCCGTTTGCCGCTCGTTGGGGAGACACATCTCGGGCGCAGGCTTTGATGTGCAATCGGCTCTGGCGACGGGCGACTGGCGAAAGCGAAGCGAAGCGAGCGAAAAGTAGAGCTGATGCTGATGACGAGTGAGCTGGAGCCGGGTTTCGACAGCTTGAGGACCTGCTGGCGCAACTCGGCTCAGGCACGGGCACAGGCACATGCAGAACCAACACGCAGGAGGTCCTCGCGCTGCTCCGGTCCGCTTTACTAGGCGGTTCAATAAGTTCTTTGCCTTTGATAAGAAAATCGAGCATTTTGTTATGGTTTCAAATTCACTTTGTTATAAAATGTAGCCTTCCAGGACATCTTCCTTCTAGGTCTTCAAAATACGCTTCCTCAGCTACTACGACGTCATCATTTGATGATACACGCTTTTAATGCCTATTATTTTGGGTCTGGAATAAATAAATAAATATACTCAGAAACCCCCCTTTTTACCCTCTAGTTTAAGGCGAAGAATCCTTATAAAGAATGGTCCAGTTAGAACCGGGAACAATTGCATTAGCTCTATCTCGGGGTTGGTTTGACTTAGGAAACACATCAAGGTGCCAAATTGAAGGTATTTTATTGTACTTTAAGAGAAAAATTTCAAAAATTTATTATGTTGCCCAATAATTTTCGATTGGGCGGAGTCTAGGGCAACTTGGTAGGTTGATATCCTTTGTGATGAAATCCATCTTATTGTAAAAGTATCACAGAACTACATCCCTGCTATAGTGGCAACTTTCCAAATCAGGCCAAAACTTTACCGGACCTGCGTGTGATTTAATAAATGATGGAACTCGCTTTTTGAGACACTCTTCTTTTTACAGAGTTGAGTTCACCGTTGTGTTTATGATGAAAACCTTGATTTCTGTCCACAGGTGCAAATTCCTTGTCATATCATTAATTTTTGTGCAAAATTTATTGGCGAATACAAATTTGATCTTGGAGGGGACACCTCCCCGTGCCGTGGCGAGATAAAATTTTGGTCCAGGAAGCCGTCCAAAATCAATTTTCACGTATGTTTCGTCGTCCATCTTAAAATTTGATCTTTGATTGATTGATTCATTGATTTGATTGATCTTAAAACCTTCCAGTTCAGCTGCCGATTGTATGTTCCACTACGACGTCTACTCTGAATCTTTCAATCTACGGTATTGGGTTCCCAGAAACGGTAAAGCACAGCATATATAGTTGATTTTGTGAATTTTTGTGTTTTAGAGATTTTTAAAATAGACCACGTGGGGTTCCCGACGAGAGTGTGCACAATTATTTTTCTTCTTTCGAGTTCAATTAAGCATAACTTTCCATAAACTCCACGTACTAAGATGAAACTTTCAGCACTGAAAGATGAATGTTTACTAAAGATATGACTATCAACACATCCGAAATCCGACCACCAGAGGCGCTGCTAGAAATCATGCAATTGTTCCCTGATTCTAAGTGGGCCATGCTTTACACTTTCAACTTTCGTCCCCTTTGTTTCCTTTGCTTTTCCAAACCTTCCAAAAGCAAAAATTCAATCACTGCACGATGCGATGATTTTTTCTTTTTGAAAAAAAATATCATGAGTGTATAATTATAACAAAAAACGGTATCGAGGCCAAAACACTTGTGGAACAGCCCAGTATGTGAAATTTACATCTCCATTTGCTCTGCTAGCGCAAGATGCGAGAAAAGCTAATTGGCGTCTTGAAGGGTTCGAGCGTATGACCTGCCCGCGTGCCCCAAGACCCGCCAAGACGGACAAGTCGGCCCTAATCGGGTATCGATCGAGGTGTGCCCCCAGAGCCCAGAGCCCAGTTGGCAGTGTGTTGCCTGTGGTCCCTGCTCCCTGCACCCCTTACACCTAGCTGTGGTGCCACCGGGTGCCTAGGGCAACCCTCATGCAATAGACCCTCCTCCGTGCCGGTTGGTCCAGTTTTGGATGTGAAGTTTCAAATTCGCGCGCTACCTTCTGAGGACGGAGCTCTAGGACGCTCTGGGTCAAGTATGAGCGATATGAGCGCGTGTGAGAATGATCCAGAGAGCGAAGCCGAAAGGGAGGGAGGAAAAAGCGAGAGCGAGAGAGAGAGAGAGAGAGAGTACGGGAAAGGTGTCTAGGGCACGGGAAAGGGAAAGTGCAGTTAACGCCAAGTACGAAGGACCCCCCCGCCCCGGCTACACATCCCCGACGGGAGCAGAACCGGCAATAGACCGGCGCGCGTTGATTGAGAAATACGACAATTGCAACAAACTGAACGGACGCACCGAGCGCGCCCTGATGCAATCGATGTGATCATATAGAGTCCGTTGCGATCGTGGCTGCGTAGAAACTGGCTTCTGGGCATTGCTGTCGCAACCATATACCCAATACACACTCTCTCTCTTTTCTCATTCTTCTGTGCGGACTCGAGCGGGGGGTTCTATTTCAAGTCCAACACTGGCTCTCCCCCAGCTGAAGAAGTGAGATCGAGGAAGTGTGTCCTCAGGAATGTTTCCCGGGAGCCACCCAAGAATCCGGTCACACGGAAGTGCACGGAAACCCGTCCGGGCAGGATCTGTAGGTGAACCGCGGACCGGCCAGACCACAAACCGGATCCCACCACACCACTGGAAAGTTCGTAGCCGGAGTGGAAAAGTACGACCGTGGCGCAAGCGCTGCTGATGATGGCTTTCGCATTCGTTATCTGACTCACTGAACTATAATTCTGATGGCGTTTGATTATTGATTGGCTCGAATGACGTAGCGACGATCGAGCTCCCGGGAGGCTTCCGCCAAGTTCTTGGATTGAATCACGATCGATGGATTTCGTTTTTACTGGCACCTTGGCACGTCTCCGAATTGGGATTTGGGCTCGGGATCGAGACACGTTGAAGGTGCGAAACTCGAAATTTAAGCGACTCCCACTTGATCGTGTCCTGTCTGTAATTTAAACTCGACGAATTCGTCGCTTCACTCACGCCGACGACGATCACGTTGGCTTTCTTAGGCAAATCGCAAAAACAACCCCCCTCCCTGGAAGGCTCCTCCTTAAGCGCGCGACGTAACACTAGCAAGCGCGTGTGCGCCAATTGGTGGCGGGCGTTGCGTCACCAACCGCCCCCCCACCCCACCGTTCCTTCGGGGCATGCCTTGATCACGATCTAATTATTCGCCCGGCAAGACACAGCACGCCGGCGACATTGCGCCTACTTATTCAGTGGCCATTAGGCCATCACTTCCGGGTTCGCGCAGCTCGTGCGTACTTGGATTTGAAGTTGGCCAAATCCTACCCCTTGTAGGGATCTCCCAGGATTCTCGGTGCCCAGCCCCAGAGATTGAGTTCAAAAAAAAAAAAAAAAGGGCCAAAGTAACGCGAGGATATCGCCATTGGAGAGGGGTCCAGGTGAGGGGGGGGAGGGTGGTGCGTGTGGGCGGAGGAGCCAAAAGTTAATTCTGCAAAATATTCTAGAGCGGCCGCCGACCTCCAGAAGGTCCCGGACGCCCAGTCCCAGGTCGCGGACGGTCTTCCAGCGGTGTTGCCAGCCTTCCCCCTAAGTGAGAGTGAAAGAGAGTGCATTCCAGGCGGGGGGGGAGGGTGGGGGGTGGCGAAGACGCCACCAGCGCGCGCGCCCCGGTGCTCTGTGTATGCGTGACGCTAGGCCCCCTTTCGGGCCGCGACATATACACTGTGACACCCCGTCACCTGCTGCTGTCACGGGCCGTGCTTGTGTCGTCGTCGTTGTTGTGCAGCACCGCCAGCGCCGAGCCGCCGTCGCCGGCCGCCATTTTTTCGTCAGCGCGCGGTCAGCTCGGCACGACGGCAGAGCACAGCAAATTATGCCGACTATAAAAACAAATTTGAAAGACCATTCGTCAGTCAGTCGCAAACGTTTGGGCTCAGTAGCAACACCGCTAGGCGGGCACCGACGGAGAGCAGTTTCCCATTTGGTTTTCCTCAACTCCCCGAGCTACTCCTGCCGTTTCGGGACCTGCCGTTGGGGGTGATCGAAGTTCCCATTGCATTACCTGGGGGGATAGTGAGTCTAGTGTGGTTGCGCTCTCAAGGATCTGCGTGTGGGCGGGTGTAGTGCTGACTGTGTGGAACCTGTCCTGCGAACCTCAGTGACTGGGGAAGAGTGGTGTGTTTGTGGGGGAGAGAGAGAGAGCGAGCGAAGCGTGGGGGAACTTCCGGAACTTCCGGTCTGCCGAACGGATCGAACGGGTGGAAGTGAAAAATGTCCGCCACCGTAGCGCAGGCCGACGGCCTCAACAACAATGCCAACATCATCTCACCGATCAACATGTTCTACTTTCTGCTCACCCCGGCCCTGCTCCTGTGGTTCGTCTACTGGCGCCTGTCGCGCCGGCACATGCTCGAGCTAGCGGAAAGGATACCGGGCCCGAAGGGGCTACCGTTGATCGGAAACGCGCTCGATCTGATCGGTAGCTCACACTGTAAGTATTTTGGCACCGTGTGCCCTTGCTGTGCCCTTGCTTCCGGCCCCCGAGGCGGGTTCGGAAGTCCCGGCGAAATTGAGACATCAACGCGGCGGCGATGAACGATGGTGCACCTCACTTACCGGGATGGGCGTGTGCGGTTGGTCAGATAAATTGAGAGCACTTAAACAGACCACCGCGGACCGCGGACCGCACGGTTGAAGGCGACTTCTTTCTTGTGCTGCCGCTGTGCCCCGACTGCGCCACGACTTTGGTCCCAATCGGAAGCATTAGCGTCATTAGCTCACTAACCCCAATCAGCTCTAATCAGAGAGCGCATGACGCGGGTGATTGACCCACGCTCAATCCACAATCCGACCCTTTCCGATCGCCTCTTGATCTGGTCGCTCCACGTTGATGTACCAAATCGCGCGAGTCCCCGGGACCACAAGGGATTCTCACATTCTGACTTTCTTGTTCCACTTCGGTTTCGATTTCTCCCACTGGACTTGGACTCCTGCTGGGCACACGAATTGATCCACGTACGTACGTAGCTGTGTTCCGCACGATCATCGAGAAAGGCAAGGACTACAATGAGGTCATCAAGATCTGGATCGGCCCGAAACTGATCGTTTTCCTGGTGGACCCGCGCGATGTCGAGTTGCTGCTCAGCAGCCACGTATACATCGACAAGTCGCCCGAGTATCGCTTCTTCAAACCCTGGCTAGGCAACGGGCTGCTCATCAGCACAGGTACGTAGGGTTGTTGGTCGGGCCCAGATTTGGGAAGTTTTGGAGTCCCGACGACGACGAAGACGAAATGGTGGAGCGCTTAAATTGAAACGCAGCAAAGCGGTGAGAGATTTGCATACGCGACCAATCAACCGCGAGTAGGTTGGAGGTGGTGACAGGGTGTGCGAAGACAGCAGGAACGGCACGGACCGGAAGTAGCCATTGTCACCATCTCTCGGCAAAAGTGAATCTCCGGCGGCAGATACGTGTGGGCACGTTTCGCTCGTAAGATATACCCTACGCGGTACCGCTAGCGCTATACCGCTATAATGTGCAACTATTACGCACCCGGACAATTGACCGGTGCCGTTTACCGAAATAGTGAAACTCCTCGCCCTTCCCGACACGCCCTTCCCCTCTTGCGTCCATTGCGTTTCACCACTAATCCTGTTTCGTTTCTGTTCTTCCATTCCGAACCCGGACCCCCCGGCCAGGACACAAATGGCGCCAGCACCGTAAGCTGATCGCACCGACCTTCCACCTGAACGTGCTGAAAAGCTTCATCGATCTGTTCAACGAAAACTCTCGGCTGGTGGTGGAGAAAATGCGCAAAGAAAACGGGAAGGCGTTTGACTGCCACGACTACATGAGCGAGTGCACCGTCGAGATTCTGCTCGGTAAGTACCCCTGGTGGTGGTTCGGGTTTTCTTCTTCAGCCTTGGGGGACAGATTAGTCTTTGTTGTATCCCGATTAAGGGGGCCACAAACGAATCGTCTTTGCCTCACACCGTGGCTAGAGGCGCACCGGCAACTCGCTGGAAACAGGTTTTCCTTTACGTAAAGTCGCAGTGTACGGCACATAATTGTGCTTCCCAACATCGGTGGTACTTCTGTGCCAGGAGCACTTTCCCACCGCCTGCACTGCTGGCCGAGATTGCTGCAACCGATAGACCCGTGGCGGTTGTTGCACAACCGGTCATTCTTCGCCCATCGGCGCTGCAACTGTGTGTTCCATTTGGGAACTGGAGAACACAGCACGCTGCGAAGTCAAATGGTGGGTCACACATTATTAGCTCGGACCTCGGACCCTCGGAATGAGCTAGAACGTCGAAAGCCACGCCAACCGACGTCCAGGGATCGATGGGGACGGGCCGCGAATTCCTGCTCGAAAAGTCACGGCAGTCGTAAAATTTCTATTTTAATAGCAAATCATACCGTGTTTTTGCTGTGGTGTCACCACAGGTGAGCCGCTTATCACGCCATCGGTTGATTGACGCATTTGGTTTGGAATTGCATGTGTTGTTTCAAATCACCTCGGCTTAACGAACCCATGGCGTTATTCAGCGCGGGACACAGGCGGTAGTGGCTTAATTTATGCTTCATTACCGGTTGGACTGCATGTGAAATCAAATGTCATTCGCATACTAGTCCCAATGCAGTCCGACCCCATCCCCAACGAACTAACGAACGAACCGCACGAACTCTAATTGATCGGAAGAATGGACGCGGCCCACATCGGGTCGCGGCGGGACTGCGCACGAAGCTTGACTGCGCTGGTCGCTTTATATGTAAATCATATCCCATGTAAATTTTCCTATTTTTATCCTTTCGCAATAGAAAGCAATTGCTCGCATGGGCAGGGTGAGGGGGAACGGTGGAAGTGGTGGATGTGGTTGACACCATTAATGAGGAAGCCCGGTGCCTGATTGATATTGCCACGGTAACCTTGCTACGGAGTGGACGTTCAAGTTCGGTAGCGATCCCCAAGGGATGGCACCGTGTAACCTTGCGCGTTGCACGACGCAATCCACGGCACGGCATCTTCACGTGCAACCCGTCGTACCCCCCGTAGTTGATGATGACCATTGAAATGCTTTCTTTCGTTTCCGCGGCGTCCACAGAAACGGCGATGGGAGTGTCGAAAAAGACGCAGGACCAGTCCGGTTACGACTATGCGATGGCCGTCATGAAGATGTGTGACATTCTGCACCTGCGGCACCGGAAGATGTGGCTGTATCCCGACCTGTTCTTCAACCTGACCCAGTACGCGAAAAAGCAGGTGAAGTTGTTGGACACCATCCACAGCCTCACCAAGAAGGTCATCCGCAACAAGAAGGTAGCCTTCGACAAGGGCACCCGCGGCACGCTCGCGACCACGTCGATCAAGACGGCCGATATCGAGAAGCCGAAGGAGGTGGGGGGGACACCCGCCGGCAGCACCAACACAGTGGAGGGGCTCTCGTTCGGTCAGTCGGCCAACCTGAAGGATGATCTGGACGTGGAGGAGAACGATGTGGGCGAAAAGAAGCGCCTGGCGTTCCTGGACCTACTGCTCGAGAGTGCGGAGAACGGGGCACTGATCTCGGACGAGGAAATCAAGAATCAGGTCGACACGATCATGTTCGAGGGGCACGACACAACGGCGGCCGGCAGCAGCTTCTTTCTGTCGATGATGGGCGTCCACCAGCACATCCAGGACAAGGTGATCCAAGAGCTGGACGATATCTTTGGCGACTCGAACCGGCCGGCCACGTTCCAGGATACGATCGAGATGAAGTATTTGGAGCGGTGCCTGATGGAGACGCTCCGCATGTACCCACCGGTGCCGATCATCGCACGCTCGCTCAAACAGGACCTAAAGCTCGCATCGAGCGACATTGTTGTGCCGGCCGGGGCCACCATCACTGTGGCCACCTTCAAGCTGCACCGCCTGGAATCGATCTACCCGAACGCGGATGTCTTCGATCCGGACAACTTCCTCCCCGAGCGACAAGCCAACCGTCACTACTACGCGTTCGTGCCGTTCTCTGCCGGCCCAAGAAGCTGTGTCGGTGAGTATCCCGCTAGTCCGCGCTCGGGACCTTTTGTCGATCCGCTTTACCTCGATGTTCGACGATCTCTCTCTCTCTCTCTCTCTCTCTCCCTCACACACACACAGGCCGGAAATATGCGATGCTGAAACTGAAGATCATCCTCTCGACCATTTTGCGAAACTTCCGCGTACGCTCCGACCTGCGAGAGGAAGACTTCAAGCTGCAGGCGGACATTATCCTGAAGCGCGAGGAAGGCTTCCAGATCCGCCTCGAGCCACGCCAGCGCAAGGTGAAAGCACTGTAAACTTCGGACGATTTTGTTACTGTTTGTCTCTCTACCCCATTGTGCACGAAACCACGAGTTTTCCATTTGCTATTAGTCCTACTGTTTTGAACTTTGTATGGAACCCACAGCCTTTAAACCAACCTTTTCTCTTCCTACGCTGTCCGACCGATACATGTGACTGTCGCGGAAAATCGTGGTGGTCCATCTCTTAGGTTTTATCCCTATTTTTTGTTCTTTCAAACGGGAATACATTTGGATAAGTCAAACTTAACGCAACTATTATCACCAATAGAGCAGCACTGTAGAAACGGGGGTGGAGTGGACCCTTGTTTTCGACGAAAGAACAGGCAAGTGTTTGGGAAGTTTTCGTTTGCCAGCATTGTGTGTCGGTGTCGATGACGAGCCGATGAGCAACATCTACCCTCAAAACACTGACGCCTTGGAACCTAACCGAGTCTAAGCTGCAACGGCTTGTACGAGCTTGAACACAATGCGCTTCAAAAAGGAACAAGGCCACTACCCACCCAGCTTGTTGCATCTATTGCCAATTTTATGTAAGGGGAATTAAGCGATTGTTAAACGATAATATAAAGATAAATATATTTTTAGATTTGTTTGTATGTGTGTGATAACAAGAGGAAAAATAAAAAAGCATAAAAGCACATCATATCGGAAGCATATCTGTTAACACTTTTCAAGTATGCTCCGTTGCGTTTTCCAACAGCCAACAAGCATCCTCTGGAAAGCGAAACAGAAATAGGAATAGTTTAGACTGTCTTTTAGAGGCCTGTGCCCCTGGCCGTAACCATATCGATCATATCGCTCATATCGAGTTTTAAGCAATCGCGAAGCATACGCATAAGAGTTTCGATTTCTTTCGTTCCTAACGATAGGTCCACCCTCAAAGTTTACGTGCGATAAATGCTATTCATTTGCGCCATCAGTTGATCGAGGCTAGCACTATCGGCGTCCGATGTTGATGGGGTTCGCTCTTCGGTCGTGCTCGCGGCAGGAAAAGCATACTCCAGTCCTTCCGCAACGTTGCTCGTCCGTGTCCCATCAGCTACAGGCGTATCATCCTCTGTTACCACCAGCTCGATACCGTAAGGATTCTCTTCGTGCACCGGCATCTCCGGTTCCGGCGGCGGGCCGTGACCCTGCACGTTCCGCTCGCTCTCGGGGCGTGCCAGATACTCGCGCTGACGCTGCACACAAAACCGATCGTCACACGTTGGGTTCGGTTTCAGTGCCATTTTCGGAAAGAAATCCGTCATCGCGTTGTATCCGAGATAGTCCGATACCATCCCGAACGCTAGCAGATACTTGAGCGTGTTCTGCACAAGTACACCTGCCACGATACCCATCGTCGTCGGTAGGCTAGCGGCACAGACGCCCTCGCGTTTCAGTGTTTTCTCGTCAATATTCTCCGCTACCACCAAGGGCGGTGCACAGGCGAAGCATGCTGTTTCGCCCGGTCGCACGAACTGTATGTGGCCCGAAACCGCATTCTCCGAAACACCGGACTCGAACCAGTGCAGCATTAGCTCGTTGCAGGCCGTGTTGATGGCCATGCGCGCCTCGAAGTTGTCCACACAGCTTAGCACCAGATCGACCGGTGAGCCCGGCTCTAAACCGCCCGTGCCGATCGCCTCCATGAACTGCGCAAAGTTGCACACCGTGGTAATGTTGTAACTGTGCGTTACGATTGCCACGTCGGGATTGATGAAGTTGAGCGTTTTCATGGCCGCGTCCACCTTCGATAGGCCGGCCTGGTCCGGTGTGTAGAACAGTCGGTTCATGTTGGCCAGCTCGACCTTGTCGTAGTCGAACAGCAGCAATTTACCGATGCCACATCGGGTTAACATATCGGCTGCTACGCTCCCTACGCCACCAATACCTAGGGACAGACACAGAAACCAGTTGATTACAAAACGGGCAAACCACTGGCACTCGGTTGGACTGTAAAGTGATAAACCTACAAACCTACGATGGCCACACTTTTATTGCGAATGTTTTCATAGTCCGACACAATGCCCATCCGCTGCAGGGCCATCAGGCGGCTGTACGGATTCGAATCTACCACTTCGGCGGACATTTTTTCAATACGTTTTCGTCCCTCTTTCCCATCTTTCGGAGGAGCCGTATGGTGCCTTTCCATCTTGTGATTCCCTCCTGCAATATTGCTGGTTCCGTTGAATGGGTCTTGTCTTGATACCAATCCGTATGTTCGGAGCGTTAAACCAATTTCAACACCTTTGGCTTCACTACGCTCATTTACCGTTGCTCTGTGCAGCAATCGTGGCTCAGCTGACGTTTACAACAAGCGACAACAGAAGTGATGAAGGGGAAATCGTTTCTCTTTCCTTTGATAATTGTCAAGCAATTTACGAGAAATTCGAATAAATTACACCACGCGAAAGAGCAAATTGAGCTTGCGTTCTCGCACCGCTCTTCCTTGTACTTACAAAATGATAAATTTTGCTGTTAAACAATAAGCCATCCAGTTCCGTCATCATTTGAACACGTAAACATTCGTACGGTGTGTTCCACATCAACGAAACGTGTCAATGAGTTACTTTCCTTTTCCCGCAAACGCTTGCTTTTGTTGTGTGCGTCAGCAGCCTTTCTAAATAAAGACAGTTAACTTTGCTGGAGAAAGACCAAGCGATGGCCAAAGATCGGGTGAGCAAATCAAAACAAAAACAACCAAAACAACATTCTTTTCCACCACTTGCTCTATAATTTTAAGGAGCTTAAGATAGAGTTGATCGCATCATCATACACAATTGGCCCATCGCCACACAGTTCTTCGTGATGATCGAAGGTATCGTAAGTTCCCATCGCCTGGTCTTTGCACAGCAAAGATGTGGTTCTGCCGGCGAATAGCTGCCTTTAAAAAAGTTTCTTAGCAATTACATTTGTAAATACGTCCACCCGATTTCAACAATCGCGCCACGCCACCACCATCGTGTGTTTCTTTCCGAACCGCTCGAAGGTGGGTGCAAAATGAGCCAATAGCGCTGTACTATTAGTGAGTTCTTTACTGTGCCAACGATTGCACAGACGGCAAGAGTTTCTATTGCTAAGTGAGAAAGTGTGCACCTACCGAGCGGGCTACTGCAATTCACCTGCGATGGGTGCTCCCGTGTCAGAAGTAAGTAGTAGTTTAGAAAAACAAAAACCTCGATCAATAAGAACTATTATCTGGGTAGAATTTTCGAATAGTATTGCACCATTATGCACCGTAGTGTAGCCCTTGGACACTGCATTTGCGCCCATTCTCTTCATTCCCTTTCTCTTCGCGAATGCGGAAGTGTCCAGTCAAGGTCACCCACTCGGTTTCCACCTATTTGCCAGAAACTTGATCCATGGTTTTGATACTTTCATTGCAGCAAGAGCTTTCGCTCTATAATCCTTCGATATTGCTTGGCTTGGATTTCTTCCGCTCGCCAGCCAGGTTTAGTCCTCGTATATCGGCTTCCGTTCCTGGCGAAACTTGGCTGAAGGTGCGACCACTTCAAACGGGAGACTTTTACCGCGGCTTCGTACAGATACTCTCGCAGCTAACCAAAGTAGGCGATATATCGTTTACACAGTTTCTGAGTAAGTGCCACGTCCTGCTACGGCTAATCCTGTTCCATCGCGATAGCTGTTTGATGTTCTCTTCCTTATCACTCGTTCAGATCGTTTCGCTGAGATGAAAGCTAGCGGTGACTACTACATTACCGTTATCGTCGATACGCGTATTGACAAAATCGTCGGTAGCGCCACATTAGTTCTTGAGCGCAAGTTCATCCATGGCTGTGGGGTCCGCGGTCGGCTGGAGGACGTCGTGGTAGATGACACATATCGTGGCAAGCAGCTGGGAAAACTGTAGGTAGAATTTTGCGTAACCAAAGGGTACATTTCCCCTGGTAGAGTAGTCGGTAACGCTCGGTGTCACACAGCTGACCTGGGTACGGTTGCCCAGACCTGCTTGACAGGGGAGTTGGCGCGAGGCTAACAACCCCGCGTGCGCCAACGCCACAATGTTACAGTCAACAGCAGAGGCAAAGACCGCACGGTGGTTGTAACTGCCGGATAAGAAGAATATTTGTTTTCCTGGATATTGATACATTTTCTTGTTTGTCTGGCTTCCTGACTTTGTGTCATATTGCAGCATCGTCGTCACCGTGACCCTTCTGGCGGATTATCTGGGCTGCTACAAGATGTCTCTGGATTGCAAAGACAAGCTGATACCGTTCTACACCGCAATCGGCTACGTGCTTGAACCGGGTAATGCGAACACTATGAGCATACGCTACGAACCCGGGGCCGGTGGTGTAGCAATAACCAGGAATCGAACTGCAGCCAGTGATAAACCGTACGACACAGAGCCATCCTGACAATTAGCTACCAGTTCTGCTATGACAAGTAAATCCAAGCTCTAAACACACGCCCAGCTATTCTGGGTTTGCGGTTTGCCGACGCAAAATTCGAATTCACCGTGTTTTTTGTATTTTGCAATTGGATTTACTGTTTAACACTCGGGAGGTCTAGTTTTGTGGGTGTGGTCAAGCACTCGAGCCTGTTCAGGAGTTGACTTTCACTGCAACACGCGCCCTCCCGAAGCAGCTTCTGGTACATGAAATGAATTTCAAATATTTCAAATATTTTCAAACATATTTTTATTTGTTTAAGATCTGTTTAATTTTTATTTTGAAAATAGTCCTCAATCGTAAATTTTTAATACTACTTGGTGGTTGTGCTTAAATATCCAGAATCATGCAAATGGGAAATAAAATCATTTATAAGGCAAATTGCCAACTGTTTTTCTTTCGTATACTGCTAGAGGTGCAATTGCCCTTTGCCATGTCAAGCTTTTGCAAAGCTAACAGCTGTTGAGCTGAGTACGTGACGGGCTACGTAGTAGTGCAGTGTTTTCATGCACATTTTCTGCTCTAAAGCGATTTTGTCAGGTTGTTCAAACATGGACGGACTAAGGTTTTATCATTATTAAGTGTTTCTTGATTGAACCGTGATGTATTGCGCCCCAATTGGACGCATAAGAGCTTCTCCTATACGCCTGACCTGAGCTGCGTCCTGGCTGACTTTCGAGAAACATTCAATTCCTGCCGATTTATCTGGCGCCCAAAAGAAGCAGTTTGTACTCGATGATATAAACAGAACGCGCTCAACGAAGGTTGAGCTCGCGCGAGGTGTCAAAATTCGAATGGCCGAAAATTTTCATACACATTGCTCATATCCACAGCCTGTTGGTGTGGGCTGTACAAACACAGAACTTGATCAGCATATTTTCTTGACATACGGTGGTGAAATCTATCGAGGAAATAGTGTTGCATTTAAAGCTGTGTTATACTTTTTACTTGCGTTTTACCTCCTTCTAAATTACTTGTACTTCCGGGAACTTTCCGAAAAACAGAAAGGAGTATAAATAAAGGAGAATTAAAGACGCAACCGCGAAACAGCCCAACCACAGGCTCAGGGCAATTAGCTTTGATCGTTTGGTGGAGGAGGACTGTGGGACGATTGGTGCCCCTCGCCACCCTTTACGCTTATTTGTTCGGTATTGCGGTCCGTTTGGGACGAACGTACATACAGCGGAAAAATATCGAACACTTCCCAGAAATTGTGAGAGCCCGTGGCTCTGCCTGTGTGTGTGTACGTGTGTGGGTTTGTGTGTGAGTACAGTAGTATGTGGTCCTTTTTCTCTCGCGATTCGTCGAAAGACTTCCCATACGAAATCGGCGAACCGGTGCAACAGTTCGACGCAAAGAGCATCTGGGCACTGCACCGTGGCAAGCGGAAAGCAACCAACGATGAGGTGTCCGTCTTCACGTACGACATCCGGAACGGCACGGAAATCAAACTGGAGCTAGCGAAGGTCGCGGTGAAGCGACTGAAAACGCTGCGCCATCCTAGCATTCTGCAATTTCTTGACAGTCTGGAGACGGACAAGGTCCTGTACGTGGCCACCGAGTCGGTGGAACCACTCGGGACGCACTTCAACGGGTTGGGCAGCGATGGACCACAGCGGGATCTCTACCTCTCGTGGGGCATCTTTCAGATTACGGTAACAACGCAAACTTACAGTAAAGAAATGAAGGTGTAGCGAGGATCCTGTACAATGCCCTGAGTCAGTGGTGCAGATCCTTGTTAGGCACGTTCAATATATGTCAGTCCCCATTGATAGAATCTTTGTCAAGGCACCGATTTGGGTCCGCTTTTACTCTTTGCTCGTCATCATTGACCTTACTCTTCGGCTTCCTTCTGAGTGTCATTTAATGTATGCTGATGACCCTAAAGTTTGTGTTTTTGTTTTTGCCTTTTTGTATTCATAAATAATAAATAGATAATAGATAGAGCAGTCGGTGACGCTTGTCGTTGTCACGCAGCGTGGGTTCGAATCCCGGAACCGGTTGTCATGCAGCTGGCCATGGGTTCGATTTCCGATGCCTGCGTAACAGGAGGAGTCTCGTCCAAAATTCACTAGAATTACTACCCATTTATTGCATCTCGCAAGATCAACCTAATCATCTGTGGTTATCAAAAAATCTCCTCCCACACTAACGGAGCAACGCTCTGACTTTTTTTTTGTTTCTGTCACAGCGTGCATTATCGTTCCTCAACAACGACGGTAATCTGCGGCACAACAACGTTTCGGTTTGGTCTGTGTTCGTGAACACATCCGGCGAGTGGAAACTGGGCGGTTTGGAATATGTCTCGCCCGCGGAGATGCCGGCAACACCGCCGATTAAAATACCACCTTCACTTGAAATTTACGATCCACCTGAGCGAAACGATGCTAACAAGCTGAAGACGGCCACGAAGTGCTCCAGCGATATGTGGGGTCTCGGGTGTCTTGTGTGGGAATCGTTCAATGGTCCGTTGAAGACGCGTGGCAATCTGAAGAATATCGAGGGGGTAAGCAGGGAGCGAGAGCCGCAGAGCTCGCTTGTGTTGGAGAAAAGGAGCTTATTTAAGTTATTTGTGTTGCCGCTTAGATTCCTAAATCGCTAGCCCCGCTGTACTGTGAGTTAGTTGGGGCGGCGCCTGCAAGCCGTCCAAATCCCGCAGATATCATCACGAAGTGCCGCAAACCTGGCGGATTCTTCAAGAACGATTTAGTCGATTCGCTTCTATTTTTGGAGGAAATACAAATTAAGGATAAGGCGGAGAAGACACGATTTTTCAGTGGTCTTACTGCACAGCTGGACAACTTTCCTGACACAGTCTGCAGGTACCTGCCAAAACGCTATAAAAGGTAATTTATTGTTGAGTTACACTCTTGTTTTGTTCCATCGCCAGGCATAAAATACTTCCTCAATTAATAACGGCCTATGAGTACGGCGATGCAGGGTCGGCTGTGTTGGCACCGATGTTTAAGGTGAGTTTCCTCCTACACTAGTAATAGCTGATGAAACGAGGTACAACGATTCACGTTTTTATTTATCTTTTCCACAGCTAGGGCGCCTGTTGGATGAGGCTGAGTACCAGAAGCGAATCGTGCCGTGTGTGGTGAAGCTGTTCGCTTCCACGGACCGTGTAACGCGATCACGTTTGCTGCAACAGCTCGATCTATTTATTTCGCACCTCCAGCCAAACGTAGTGAACGACCAAATTTTTCCCCAAATAGTGCACGGGTTTCTTGACACTAACCCAACCATCCGGGAACAAACCGTCAAAGTAAGATTATCTTTTTTTCTCTGGTGTACTTTCGCTCAAGGGTTGAATACCTTGTTTAAAATTTTCATTTCATTCGTTCGATCGCTACCAGTCTATAATTCATCTTGCACCGAAGCTGAACTATAACAATCTCAACGTAGAAGTGTTACGCCATTTCGCACGACTTCAATCTCGTGACGATCAAGGCGGCATACGCACGAACACAACCGTATGTCTTGGCAAAATAGCCCCACACCTTCACCCGCAGGTAAACTGTGAAACAACAAAAAAAATTTTTACCAAAGGTTGCGCAAGTCGTTTCCGTATTAAACTTACCTTGGTTTTCTTCATAATTCTTTTGAAGGTACGACAACGTGTTCTCGTGTCGGCGTTCATACGAGCAATGCGGGATCCGTTTCCACCGTCTCGCGTCGCTGGAATTCTGGCGCTTGCCGCAACCCAACAGTACTTTTTATTGAGCGAGGTAGCCACACGCATCTTGCCTGCCCTCTGCCCCCTCACGATGGATCCGGAAAAGTCGGTACGTGATCCGGCATTCAAGACGATTCGCGGCTTTCTCGGCAAGCTTGAAAAGGTATCGGAAGATCCCAGTCTGAGGGAAAGCATGGGTAAGTAAAAGGGGAATTTTAGGCGAACATTGCGCTAGTGAGGTTATTAATGGTATAATATTTCTCTTTCTCATTGTTATCGTATTCATCTGATACAATCGAACGTTTTTCTGACATTGAAGAGGCTGACGTTCATACGGCAACACCGTCTTTGGGAAATGCTGCTGCGACGTGGGCCGGTTGGGCCGTGACAGCCGTGACTGCCAAATTTTATCGCAGCCAAAGTGACACTGCCCGTCCGCGGCCTCCACTAACTGGTAAAACATTGAGTAAACCTGCTTCTTTGGGTATGTAGTCAAACCGCAAAGTCTCTACCACACCCAGTTCTGCCTTTCTTGGTAACGTTAGCATAAGATGGAACCGAATTGGAATTTTTTTTCAACCTTCACTACTACTTTGTTCAAATTTGTTTTCTGTTGTACCTTTTGTCTAAATTTTGGGGCTTATCCAAAAATTGTTTCTACTCCTTTGATAACGCTTACAAAATTTGATAGCTTATTGCTATTAAACCCTTTTTTAGATATTATCTAATTTTACGAAATGTTCTTTATTTCATTACAGAACAACCATCAAGTAGCAGCATTTCGACTACGACTAGTAGCGTCACGTCAATGACTTCACTAGAGCACGAAAGTGCGGACACGTCGGCTTCGGCCAGCGACTACGGACCCGACAACTGGGATCATGAAAATTGGGGAGATATGGATGTAAATCAATCGTCGTGCACCGAAAACCGTATGCTACAATACACAGCACTTATACTACATACTTTGTTACAGACCTCGCAAGATCCAAGCAGTCCAATGGCCGCAACATCCAATCAGCTCAATACTAACCTGAACATGATTGGAAGTGTCAACGACGTGAGAGACGGATGGGACAATGAAGATTGGGGTAGCCTTGAGGAAGATCCGGTAAATAGAATTCAAAACATTGCGTTTGTCGCAAATGGACTTCGTTTTAAATACTGGCATCGGTTATGCTTCCAGAACGAAACTGAACTGAATGAAAAGGATGAAGACGAACACAATCAGGCGCAGCAGAAGGAGGCAGCACTGTTACTACCTTCGCCATATGTTGTTTCTTCCTCGATCAACAGCACCAATGCCATCACTAGTAGCACTCCTTTCATTGGCAGTAGTTCAACCAACATTAGAAATGCGACCTTAAACACCGCAGTCAGCAGCAGCAGCAGCAGCAGCAATAACAGTACGACCAACAATACGACTAGTTCATCTATTACTGGCAACACAGTTGCAAAGCCGACAGCCAACAACAGCAATAATAGCAACAGTAACAGTAGTTGCAGTAGCAGCAGTAACAGTGCCACTCACAGCAACACCAACAACAACCTAACCAATCACATGAATAGTCCGAGCAAGATGATTGCTTTGAAAAATATGAACAATCTATTGAATAGTACGAGCAGTATGCCCACCACGAATACCGCCAATTCCAATGTAAACTGGAACAGTAGGGACGGTTGGGGTGACGGAGACTTTGAGCCCCTGGACGAGCCGAGCACGGGTTAGTACCAATAGTGTGGCCACCTCCAGCTGGCGTTTCATCCTCGTCAGAGTATCAACAATCCTAACTTATGCAGTTGGCCATCATCGCGAACAATTTTTTTTTTTTTTTGATATTAATTAAATAAATGTGGCTAATCGTACACATTGTGTATTTACAGGCAATGTAAAGCTTGAAGAAGCACGTCGGAAACGGGAGGAAAAGAAAATGCAACGTCAGCGTGAATTAGAAGCCAGAAGAGCAGCTCGTGCAGTAGGTGCAGGAAGTGGCCCATTGAAACTAGGTGTGAAAAAGGTGTAATTCGGTTAAACGGGAGACGAATGAAAACTGGAGTAGGACAATTGATGGTTGAATGCGAGAGAGAAAAACAGGAGAAGGCCAAATTAAGTGAAGGAGGATGTTCTATTTTCTGTTCATCGTAATCAAGCAAAGTGGACTCCCGCTTGACACGGTCACGGTCGAAGCACTTGAGGAAGCCTTTATAAACTTTAATATTTCATAAGATACTACGAATGCCAAGACCTGTACCAATCCCAGGATCTGTAAAGAAAAGCCATTCAATTTAACCACAAAACAGATCATGTTGTCATCGCAGTTGGCGAATGTGGTCTCCTTTCTATCATGGACTATCCGACGGCGGATGTTTGTTTTTCCCTTATCTTTCAATATGTTTTCGTAGGATTTTTTAAAACTATTTCCACGAAGTGGTGTGTGTATATAGAAGTCTCTCGTAAAGGCTTACAATTAGTTTTTGGTTGTCTACTTTTCTATTTTTACCTTTGGTATTTTTTTGCTAATCTAAGTTTAGGTGTGATTATGATCTTGAAAAATGTAATCAAACCGATATAAACCTAGCATTCCGATAAATTGATGTCGTGGTAGGATATAGGTTGGACGAGGACGAAACATTGAAACACAAAAAAACTGAACAATTTGAAACGGTTTGAAGAAGGAGATGGCATGAATTGCCACTTTACGGCATGAACAGTCAATAGCTTTAATAGAAAATAAACGAATTTATTGTATTGGCCCAACGTGATTGGAGAACTTTCCATTGTCGTGAACCGTGCTCTACTTTGTCGCTTAAGTGTTTATGCGCACCCCGACGAGATCTTTGATATCGTTTGGTTCGTTCATTTGGAAGAAAGGCAACCAAGTCGCGTTACAACTCCTCCAGACAGGCATTTTTGTAAATCTCATCGTTTTTGATAATCTTTGTGGAAAACTTAATTGAAATTTAAAACTTTTTTCGATGTAATTAAGACGAAACTAAATGTGGTAAACGTTTACGGAATTAACGAACAGCGGCCGTAAAAAACTAGTCGTGGTATAACCATAGTAGAAAGTGCAATACATTAATAGATCACAATTTTTATGCTAGCAGGCCGCGCATTTACCGCTCGTTAATAATCCTTAAGCTCGGTAAGAATGCAAAATGCTCAGCTTAAAATTTTGGATGACCACAAATCACCAGCACCAGTTTTGATTTGAAACCAGATGCTACATCTGCAGTGCGTCTGTACCATAATTCTATTTCCCCCCCTGGCTCCTCGAGTATACGGAATCCTGGATGAATCAAATCTAGATAGGTAGAGTAAACTATTTGTCAAACAAAAAAGAAACAAACAAACTCTAGGTAGCGTGAAATTCGTAATAGAATTAATAAAAGCACTTTAGACATTTTAAATAAATACAGCGCACGACCACAAAAGAAAATGTTCGTAACATAAACAGAAAACAAATTAATTCTGATGAAAGTGACATTAAATAACTATTGATAAAATTTGCAGTACATCTATTAATACTACGTTACATCAGATGATTTCAGAGAAGTTTCCGAAATGTAACCACTAGCAATATTAGAGAAACCAAAATTTATTAAACCACCTTTAAGTTCTACTATTGGCTTGCCTCTTTTTCTTCTGTTTCAAATCATTCTCCGGTATTCATGTTTTGTTAACTACAAAACACTACTGTTACGGTTGAAGCTGTTCCGGCCCGTGCAACTGTCTACCGCTACGTCGAGAAAAAAATCGAATTTTCAGTTTTATCTTTTCTAGAAATTATCTTCAAAACTAAATCGCCCAAATTGCTTTGAAAAACGATGTGAAATATCCATGCTGGGTAAACGATATCACAAGAAAAACTCTGTTACTCGGATCCCCAAACTCTAAAAACGACTGTTTGAACATTAAGTTGTACTATACAGGCTATAGGAAATCTTCCCACATTTTGGTTTTGAAACCGATGGGTGAGATGATGGGGGAAAAACTTCCAGCCCGTACCTTAGCTAACGTTACCAACAATCCTATACTATATAGAAATTAGACAAATGGAACAAATATACAACAATCGACTATTGGTGAATTTTTGGCCGATGTAGATAAATGAAAATTACTCCAAAGAAAAAACATAAAAAATCAAGAGAAAAATTCTTGTTATTATCATTTGAGAGATTTTGAGCTTGAAGCTTCTTTCATCTACACAAAAAAATTCTTGTGGTCGATCGGTCTCTCGAAAGTCACATATTAGCTGGTACCTTGGCATAAATACAATCTAGCTGAGGTATAAAGGGAAACAAAAACATTAGAAAAGCAAGCAACATAATGCCTTTTATAGTAAGAATCACAAAAGGATTATTTATGTACGTATAGCTAAAACGTTTTTTTATTCAAATAGTTTGCACAATACTTGTGCAGAACAGCGGGTCGGTGCTAGAAACATTTGAAAATTGGAAAAATTATACTCGACAAGGATTCGAAGCAAACTGAAAAAGCAAGCAAAGTAACATGAGCAAGTAATAAAACAACGGCGAGCATGAGATACAAACGAATATTGTTAATACCGAGAGTTTTTTTGTATAGCAATCGCAACATTATTCAAGCAATTTTCATTTCGAATATGGTAAAGGTTTGAATGCTGCTTCCTATGCAATACTATGAAACATAGGGTACCATGATCGAAGGAATTATTTTGATATTTTTTCCATTATTTTATATTTTACTATGTTCTTTCTACCTTGTTACTAAATGTTTACATTTGAGAGAACGTTTTAGAAATTGTGGTACTTCCCGAGTTTGAGCCACATAGACAGTGGAAAACACACAGGGCAGTGGCCGCACAGTGGAAACCAATGAACTAATCAAGTAAACTATTTGTGATCAGAAAGAATGGTACATATAAGTATATGTATATGTATATATGTATACATATTTATGTAAAAATTAACAGTCATATAGATATGGTATAGATATATACGTATATTTATATACACACTGATTAGAAAGCAACGAAAACGTTCACATGCTTTTGGCTTTGAATTAACAGGTGTGAAGATCACTGACGTAAGGGCCTCGCGCAGCCCCATTTGCAGTATGAAGCCCCTACCCCTTTTAGGCGGCGAAGCAGAAAAACAATATTTAGAAGAAAACTAAACTGAAAAATGGAAGAAATCGGATCAACGGTTGACATTATAGACGATTTGGTGTAATACTGACACTGACAGCAGCTTAAATACTTTACGAAGAGGTACTGAATTTGTTATGCATAATAAATCTAATAACTAACAAATATTTTCTTTTTTCGTCAATCAGAATACCTAGAAATAGAACGACATTCTAAAGCTACGACGAAATAACACAATACAACTTTTTTTCAGTGATTTTTTATTTTATTTCTTTTAAGTTAAGGGCTGTGCCGTATATAATTATAATATTATTATCATCATCATTATTATTATCATATCATTTGGGGCTGATACTTTTTCGGCAAAGCTTGGTAATTCGTGTAAAGTAATTAATGTGCTCTCACTTACATATTCGTTGTGTCTCTCACACGTACTTTGATGCTTTTCTCGACTTATACGTATGTATCGCAAACCTTACAGTACAGGAACAAGAATATGCCGTATAAAAATATAAATTTTGTAAATATTGTTTCCATTCCCAGAATCGCTTTCCTGTTATGCTCGGTCCCAACATCCAAAATCACTCTGGGTATGAAACATGTTTTTATTTGCAAATTTATGTATATATAGAAAAAGAATGTGAAAAGATAAGAATAAACACGTTCGTATCACGGGAGCTTTTCGTTTTTTTCTGTACCTCCTTACAGTTTTATGTTTTCGTTTCTTGTTTTCGTTTTTTTCGATAACCTTACAAAGTTTTTTCCTCACAAAGAAAAGCCGGCAAGGTTGGCCAAGTCTTCGGCAGACTACCCCACAGGCAAGCACTTGTTGCAGCAATGGCATTTGGTTTGCCTTTCTTCTCCCACCGCATTGTTTGCTTTCACGAGGGACCGATCGAATTTGATTGTTTCAGTGTGTGGAGCATTAAACATAAACTACACAACTTTTACTCGGTACTAATCTGTTGGCAAAAGTGAGTTAATACGCGTCTCTATTATTTTGCATCTATAGACAGCTGTCCGCCAGCATCTTTGCTTCAAAACTGCAGAACTATGCCGGGCCGTACTTATCAAAAACCCATTAAAAACATAAATAACTACATACGTCACCACGATTGCATGGTGATGAATGTAAGAATTAACTATGTATATAAAAATGAAGCTCCGCCAAATAACAGCGCGGGATGTTCTTACTATGGCCTTTCAATGAACAAACAACGGGCACGGCGCGGAATCGTCTGGGTTTGCTAAAGCAAAGATGTGGTGGTGCGGGCGGGTAACTATCTTTAGTTTTTGTTTCTTCTCAAGGAGAGAGTTATACCGTATCTAACTGGTTTTACTTGAATCGATGGAAAAGTTCGTAGAGTTTGCTCGTATTCGCGACAACGCGATGTTAACACTAGTCGCAAAACTTTGGTAATACCAACACTAGTCATTTTAATAGTGTCATTTAAAACAATATAGATAAATGAAATACGAGTGTAAACTCAGAGCAATCGAATTACATTGCCAAATTCTTGGCTGAAACAGAAAAGATACGATCTTTCATTAATTGGCTAGTGTAACACATCCTTGAAGCTATTGTAAGAAAAAGTGAATAAAGATAACTGGATTCTTATATTATAGTCTATGGATATAAAATTAAAAAAAAGGATTCCCAACGAAGTATTATGTTGTTAAAATGATCGTATTGATTATGTTTAAAGTATTAATATATATGAATTAAAAGAACGCGCCGGTAGTTTGCACCTATGGATGCACGCCAAGAGTCAAAGAAAGAGCTGCGGAGTTCGAAAGGATCGTCGGCTGTATTGAGCAGCCCTTGCCGTTGTATCACCCTTAACAACCTCTGTAGCAATCCTTGCTATGCATATCCTCTCACATAACTACTAATAAGAGCATCGACCAGAAAATCGATTAACGCGGAATGAATTGTTCCCTATTTAATCCTGATCCCTGTTCAGCGTTCAATATGGGTAGCGAGCGAGCAACGAAGAACGTACATTTACGTTGTAACAGAAGAGTTTTGACATGCATCCAACGGGAAAGGAAACCGATAGGATACGTTAGCCGATGGACTCATTACCACCGGTGCAAGACCAAGCACACCGATGCGGAATGCGAAAAAAATGTAGACAACACTTGTGACAGCCGCGATAAAGCTATCTGAACGTTCCTACGGTTTCTTCCGAACTGAGCCGGTTGTGTCCGAATTCGTGTCCTTTACTTTTTTGGCCGCAAATTGTGCGTAATAAAGGGGGATTTGGCGCAAGTCTAACGATTCCGCCTCTAACACTACACCTTTACAGAAGGTATCAGCATTATCTCTGGTGCCAAGGTCAAGACCACTCACCGGTTGTTGCTCACCCACGGGAAGCGGGAAAGGAAGCCGATCGGATACTTCACCGGGAAGCCCGATCGTCCGAAACGGAGGAGTAACGGAAGGCGCGAAGAGATACGTAACCAGGAAGTCCTCTGAAACGCACCCAATCGAGAGGATGGCGATCAAATGAAGCGTGGCGATGGGCGTCGGGAACAGCTAATTCAAATAAATATTAGTGATGGATGCTTTCGTTTACGTTCATCGCCAACGCTCTGCGCGGAGCCTCCCTTCAAAAGGTTGCCGATTTTGGATGGTTGATAAATTTGGGAAAGAAATTGAAAATATTCTTTGTTGCCCTGCTCTCTCGCTCTCTCTCTCTCTCTCTCTCTGGTCCGGATTGCCAAACTGTGTAACATTCGAATTTCCCTACAATCTCGCTAGCATCTCTGAGACGGCCCGGGGCCTGAGGGGGTTGTTGATTGAGCGCCTTGGGTACCACGGTCATAACATTGTTGTGCGTGCGTATGTAAGTGTGTGTATGTGTGTGTGTGTTGCTCTGTCAATTGTCAATAGACGATATTTGCTGAGGATCGTGGCACTCACAGGGTTCATAGACTGAACAGCTTCGACGGCTCGGTGGAGGTCGGGGTGATGAGCTGCTCGAGAGGGTTGCGGTTCGCTGAGAAGCTGATCGGGGCCGCGATCGGTGTGAGGCCGGTACCACCTTGCATCAGGCTTTCGAAGTTGAACAGCCCGTTCGAGGGCGCACCACCGCTCGCCATCCCCAGCTGGAACTCTTCTGGTTTGACGTTGAGACTTCCGGGTCGTGACAGGGAAAGCGACACGGTGGGCGGGGTATTCAAACTGTCCGCTATGGTGTTCGTCAGTCTCAACCTATTTACCCGGAGGGGTGACGGATGTATGGAAAAGCAAAAACGCGTTAGAGAACAAACTCTGGAGGCAAACTTGCTGGAACCACGTGGTACCAGCTCTATACGTACGTCTTCATCGGCGGTACCCCCTGAAAGAGAGTATCTGCGTTCACTGCTTCGTTAGGCTCTAGCTTCTGCTGCTGCTGCGGTGGCGTTGGCTGCTGTGAGAGTTCTTCTTCCGGTTCGGTTTTGATGGTCGGCAGTAAGAGCGCCGCAGCATTGGCGCTCCCTTCGATCAACCCCATCGGTTTCATGTCGAGCGGGCTTCTGCGCCCCTGCAGCCGGCAGTGTTCGCGGTGTGTCTCGAGCAGAAACTCTAGCTCGTCCTTCTCCTGCTGCAGGTCCTGGATTTCCTTCTGCAGCGTCTGGCGCCGCTGCTCCAGCTGGTCCGTCTCGTCGACCAACTCGTTCGTGTGGTCCTCGCGCCGCCGCCGGCAGCGTGCCGCGGCCTGCTTGTTTCGCTCCCGCCGTATGCGTCGCTTCTCCTCCTCCTCCGGCGACAGGTTCGATGGTTTGTGTGGGCGCCGGCCGCCCACGTTACGCCGCCCACTCGTGCCACGCGCCCCGGATGTGGTGGCCGCTGCTGCGACACCACCTTTGAGCGTCCGGGACGATGCGGCCTCGCCGGTCCCGGTTGCGGCGGCAAACGAGGACGAGCCGTGGTGGTGGCCTCCACCGTGGGACGAGGACGACGAAGTCAGCGGCGGTGGCTCCAGTGAGGCGGACGACTTCGAGTCCAGATCGTCGGCACCGTACCCGTGCGAGCCGGACACCGGCCAGGAGGTGTTGGAGTTCGAACTGCACGACTCCTGACTCGCCTCCCGGTCCTGGCTGTGTTCCTCGAGTGGGTACGGCGGCGGTACGAAGCCGGCCTGGTACGGTAGGTGCATCTGGTTGTCGTTCGTCATCCCCATAATGCTCTGCTCGATATTCTTCAGTGTGGTCGGGGTAAGCGTGGACGTGGTGCGTGTCGGCACTCCGCTGTGCACCCCGATGCCCTCGAACGGTGCAAACTGCAAGTTGACAACAAAACACACCAATTACTGACCATTTAACGGTGATTTAGTATTTTAAAAAAATCAGAGAACTTCATCACATCTATGAAAAAAGGAAAAGCTAGGATAGCCGGAAGGGCAAGGAAGCCGGTTGTTGTTGTGTTCATGTTTTCCATGGGCTATGGACAGCGACAACTTCTCTTCTCGAGCGTTTTTTTTTTGTTGCTGAAAATCAAACATGAATCCCGCCGGCTTCTCAATGGAAAAAAAACAGCAAGAAAGAAAGTGAAAGAGACCTGTTCCAGTAACAGTTCGCGGGCCAAGTAGTTCGCAAACTCGTTCACGTCCATCGTCGTCCACTGTCTGTAGGAGAAGGTTATCTTTCGTCGTTGTCTCGTGCTAACGGTAGCAGTAGTGGTAGTGTTGTGTATTCGCAATTCGCGATTCGCGACAATTCGTTCGATTCGGTACAGCGTTCTTCGTTACGGTGTCACCAGCTATGCTAAGCTAAGTGCCGTGGCGGAAAACCTCCTCCTTGATCGATGGGGCGTTTGATGGGTGGGTTTTTTCGTGTTGTCTCGCGTTTTATCGTTGTCGCGCGCAAGGGCGCTTCCGGTATTTTCGTTGGATTAAAATAATTCGTTGTTGCGCAGCGGGCGCACTCTGCGGGGCGTCCCGGTTGTGTATGGCTTCTCTGCAGTCTGGATGCCACTTCGCGCTATGCAAGAGATAGCAAGCAGATGCTCGTAACAGCCGGAGTCGAAAGAACACCGGGCTAGCAGCAGCATGCACACCGTCGTCACGCACTTCCGTCGCAATGAAGCCGACACACTGCTGCGCTTGGCGGGTACACCACGTTCGCCAGACGGTAAGGAAGAGAGCATCTTTGAGAGACTATTTACGCCTATTGATCGCGAGAAAAGATAAATAGGCACCCATACACGCACACCCACACAGAGACGCCCGCGGCAACGCAAGTGTCGCACACGCGCGCCCCGGCCGGCCGTATGTGGTTAAATGAGAATTTATTTTTAAAAGGTGATTTAATCACTCAACCACCACCGGTCCTCGAGCGATCCTCACTCCTTCCTCGTCCTCGTCCCCGGGCGCCCTGCACACCTGCGTGTGGCGTCCGCGGACCGGGCCCCATCTCTCTATCCTCTCTGTTCACATTCTCTCGTCAATGTTCCTCCTACTCGATCTCCACTTTCTTCTTGTTGTTCATCAACAATACAAGTTGCAATAGACCGAGAGAGAGCAAGAGAGAGAGAGAAGCTCCTGTGCCGTATGGGAAAACACAGAAACCCGTAACCGGAACGCCATCACCCGACCCCGGCAGAGTAGACCTAAAAGTGCGTTGTTGTGTGCGCTACTTATGCAAAACACAATCGCCAGGATCCGGAGAACAAGGAGAAAGAAGGCGAGAGCAAGGGGGAGGCGTGTGCGTGTAGGAAGAAAAGTAGGTGAAAAGAAAAAGGGTAAAACGCGGTGCAGTGAAAACTTCGCGTCCCGCCAAAACACACTCGCGCGGCGAAAATCTAAGCAAACACCACACTCGCGCGCGCGCTGCGTCGAATCTTGGTTTCGTAACTGCTGCTCCGGGCAAACTGTTTGCCGATGTCCACCAGCCGAATCAGCGCCCACCGAGAGAGAGAGAGAGAGAGAGAGCGAGAGCCACCCACCGAAAACAAGGAGACACCCATTTGTCTCTCCTGGGAGAGTGAGAGAAGATTGTGGGTAGAAAGCTGATCCTGAACAGGGTTCCTCCTCCCCACGATCGAGAGAGATACGATCGATGGCGCTAGAGATGAGTCCCTTTCACAGACATCCATCCAGGTGGCATCGAAAAGAAAAAAAAACAAAAAGGTGCTGACCGGACCGGAACTGACCGACGGTGAGTGGTGGCGCGCGCAACCCGTCAGCGAATCCCTTTCTGAGTCGCTCTCGTCGATTCACCTGCGCCAGATACTCTACTCGCGTGGATGGTGTGGTTGAGGTTGTTGTTTGGCACACGTTTTGTGATGCGCGCATTTGGGGCGTCCTATTTTTAACGATGGTTCAGCGGCAGTTCTGCGAACAACAGTGCTCTCCCCGCTTCGCTGACTCAGTGTGTTGGGTCCACCGAACCGAACCTTGTGACGTGTGTCGTGGTGGTGGCCAGGACGCCCGGGATGCAGAGCAGAAAAAAAACGGGTCAAGCCAAATTGAAAATGAAAACATCATCTTCGCCGCCAAACCGGCGCGGCAGTTTGGTGTTTGCTACACCTCACACCACAACGTTATCTTGTCCGTCCGGTAATGGTCGTAGCTGGGTGGGGAATCGTCATGTCCCCTCGCTAGTGGTGGTGGTGGTGGTGGTGGTGGTGGTGATGGTGAATGGCGTAGGCCGCTAGGGGGTTGCGATCTCGCGAAATACACCGTGCGACTCACACCAGCGTGCGCAGTGAGTCAGCGCGTGTTTCTGTTTAATCACAAGTTGTTGGAATTTCCGCTGGCGCAGCGCGCAAACAACGGCGGACCGAAAACCGGAAAGCGACACTGGCGTTTGGGTCGGTGGGGCGATGGGGGTTGCGTGCAGTGTGGACTCGCGCGCATCCGCGTCCCGTTACCGTCTCCGCAAGCGCAAACAGACGGTACTAGCTTCTAGCTAAAATAGACCCCGAGAGCCGGGCAGGCAGACCGGTAGATACGTACGTAGACAATAAGCTGTTAAATATCAGGCTGTTCGATAGGTTTTGTGTTTCAATAACAAAAAAAAAAAACTTAATGTTATGGTTTGAAAAGTTCGAATTTGTTTTTTTTTGAGTTCCATTACTTCGGTCAAAATGTTGCCCCAAGAGATGGCCTAGGGCTGCTACACAATTACTGCACGCTTTTCCAATCCTCGATTATCCTGTATTTTTTTTCACCATTTTTACTGTACTAATTGAAGTCGAATCCTTATGAAATATAATTCTTATATTTCAACATTCGTTCAGAAATGTGCGTGACTCTTAAGCCTTCCAAAAAATTGAATTTTTAAAAATTAGTCCCAACAGCAGCACCCGATGTTATGGAAGCGCAACACCCTTTGAGAGTAATCAAGTACCAAAGGCAACGAACTGCTGACTCGATGCCTATTAGAATTTGATTTAATTACACAAAGCAAGAGTAAGTACCCGTGCCCGTGCCCTAATTTGAGAAGGTTACGGAAATCGTTACGGTCATTGAGGAGCAATAAGCAGCACAGCAACATTTTCCCTTAATTCGAGCCGCCCGGCGCCACCATCCATTTCAGGGCGGCTTCGTGTCGCGTGTCGCGCGGATTGGCCACGCTCGATAAAATGTTTTGTTCCAAGAATCGTTTCGAGTGCACGCTTCTCAGAAATACGCCGTCGTCAACGGTTCCCAGATCGTGTGCGCGCGTATGACGCGGAGTTGTAATTCTGATTATGGGTGTCGCGGCGGCGCGTCCACTCGGGTCTGCGTTTTGCATTATTCAAGTTCCTACACCTTTCACCTTGCTGAACGCAAGATCCCGGCATAAGTTGGTCTGGTTCATGCGGAGGTGCCCTATGGTCCCACTCATCGACAACGCAACGAATTGGTCAAATTGAATCAAATTGATTAAGATTGCGCGCGCCCGCCGACATGTGACGGAAGACGACGGAGATAACTGTGTCTCCGGATTTTGTAAGACGTTGGTGACATACGTGGCTACTTGCCCGCCGTCGATGGATCCTTCGAAGGCACTGCGTGAAGCACGGGCGGTGAATGGCGGTGTGACGATAAACATTCACAGTTCCGTTCCGTGCAGCCACGGCCAGGCATATCGAAAAACAAAGCCCGATGGTTCTAGAATGTACTCGCACGCCTCACCTTCCACCTACGTATACCGCGGTCCGCGTCGCTCTAGGTATGAACGCAACAATACACGTGTTCCAACGCACACATGCGCGCGCCGATGGAGAGACACACATTCTAGCTAGTGGCGATTGCATACTAGCACCACTGCGCACTTTGTGCATAAAGTCCGGTCGCACTGTTCATTAAAAACACATCAGGCACATAACCAACCGCTAAGCGTTATTTTATATTTAAAAAAAACTAAAGCTCCACACCAAATGACTGACCCGAACCTTATGTGGGCAAAGTGTGGTGACGCCACTAACACCCCTAATACGACTCTATATTACTCTGACCCTGAATTCTAGCAGCCCGTGTGACAGACAACATGAAACATCCCGAAAGCTACGCCATATGTCTCGCCTAGTCATGGATTGGAGCTGATCTTCAAAACGAGCAGTGACGGTGGTGTGGGCGATGGCGGCTTCCATTGTCCGTTTAACCGGACGCCATTTTACAGAACAAATCTCAAGCCGGGGAAAGGATCTCGGCCGCACTCGTATGGGTGCACGCAAGTCTTGCTTCCGGAGAAGCGCACTAGCGTTCGCAGTCACATTCTTTTTTTTCCAAAATAAAATGGCTGTCCATTGCCAGTTGGATTCGTCTGGACGCTACATTTCGTGTCAAAACGGCCCATTTAGGGCCACCTGAAAGGTAGTAACTAGAATCGGTGCGCTGTGTGCGTTGGGAGTTGAGTTACCCCTTTTTCGCGACTGCCCTGACCAGCTGCGAATGCTAATAGCTGCCCGACAGTGACGGTGCGAATTTAGCCCATTCCGCTTCGAGAGGTCCCTCTACGACACAACAGTTTGGCGTATCAGCTTTTGACGCTTTTTCCGAATCGCTTGAGCGATATTCTGCCACATACGCCACAAAAGACCGCTGTATACATATGTGCAGTACGCACTGATGCTTCACACGGAAATGGGACAGTAGGGGTGTTAATTTAATAACATCGGCCAATGTCAATGCGCACTTCGGCGCTGTGAGTGGAGGGGTTTTGGTTGGACCATTTTTACTGCAAATCGGTCGGGTGCGTTTGAGAGACAACAGGTTTTCAAGTTCCTCTCGGTGCCTAGCATAAAGCCTGTCCCACTTGCAATCGGGAACAATTGAATTAGCTCTATCTCGGGGTTGGTTTTATTTAGGAAACATGTCCAGGAGTCAATATGAAGGTATTTTGTTGTACTTTGAGAGAAAAATTTCGGACATTTATTCTGTTGATCGTCGGATGAAATCGTGTAGTTTCTTTGGAATGGGCACCATAATTTTCTGCACAATCTTCTGGTACACCTTAGCGCAGCATCCCGCATCACCTTTTCAGTCTTCCGGACCTTTCTTGTTAAATCATTAGTTTCCGTGCAAATTTATTGGCGAAAACAAATTTGAACTTGGAGGGGACATCTCCCGGTGCCGCGGCAAGATAAAATTTTGGTCCAGGAAGCTATCCAAAATGCATTTTCACGTATGTTTCATCGTCCGTAAGCAAGCATCCTTTGTACCTCGTCATAACCTTTTCGTACAACTAGAAGCGCGTGTTTGAGCGACTAGGTTTTGCTTAAGTGTCCTTTTTGGATGCTTGCATGCAAGGAAAAACAGTAGCCTCTTCGTAGACAGATCCTCCGGACAGTGCTTCTGTTTGCACCATATTTTTTTGCAATATCCCGAACCGAAAGTCCATGATTTGCCTCGATTGATCTCAAAACATTCCAGTTCAGCGGCCGGTCGTATGTCGTCCACTACGTCATCTACTCTGAATCTTTCGATTTACGGTAATGGGTTCCCAGAAACGGTAAAGCACAGCATATACAGTTGATTTGGCGATTTTTAGTATTTTAGCGATTTTTAAAGTTCCCGATATGAGTGTGCAGATGATGATTTTTCTTCTTTTGAGTTCCATCAAGCGTAACTTTCTATAAACTCCGCATACCAAGATAAAACTTGCAGCACTGAAAGTCGAATGTCTACTAAAGCCATAACTATCAAAAAATTTCAATTCCAACCAGCAGAGGTGCTGCTAGAATACATACAACTTTTCCCTGACTCTAAGTGGGACAGACTTTATTATTCCCCTAGATCCCTAGTATTCGAACACTCGACAGTGGTTCGGACCCAATCGTAAATAATGAATAACTGACAATTCACCACAATTTATGTACTGCTACTGCTTCATCTTTTGTCATGCAATCCATTGCAATCCAGAGACCATTTCCTCTCCTCCATTTCAAGACCATTTCAAGACTGTGATTGCTGAGTGGGCCGTTTATTCGATGTCGCGTTATCGACTGCCTCGACAGTCTGCTAACTTGACGCTTCCGCTTGTGGTAGTCTAGAGGGAAGCGCAACACAAAGGAAATTCCTGTGGCAAAGTGCATTCGTTGTAGTACGCATCCGTTTGTTGTGGAAATCGGAAAAAAGGGTGGATAATATTGAAACAGCGAACAAAGAACTCTTGCTCTCTCTCTCTCTCTCTCTTTCCTTGTTTTGCCATTTTGGCCTCTCTTGACCAGTCAGGCGGGCCAACTTCCGGAATGGCACAACTCAAATATCGTTTCAGATAACGATTCCTCTTTCTCTTTCCCTTGCCCAGCCTTATCGACAGAGGCGTATCGCTAGGCCTTGTGCTAGACCTCCCAAACAAAGATGTCGCTGCTGCTGGTGCTGCTGCTGCTGGTGATATTTCACAATGTTATAAAGTACCGAAGAGAAAACAGGAAGTGCTATCATCAATTAGCGCTTTTTTTCAAACGCCAGTAGTGGCCTGAATCAACTCACAACACAAGTGCGAATATGCTTTCTCATAAGCCGTTTTTTTGGGCCTTCCAAAAACCAAAATGATGTCGACCCTGAAAGGGGGCCACATTCCGAAGTGGAATCATGACGACAGCAACCATGCCACTTGTGCCCGTCGTGATAAATCTATTTGGTCTCTCGATTAAGAGGTGCAAGCAAGATGGCGGCAAAGGAACCATGGCCCGGAACCATGATAAGCGATTACTACTACCACTACCCTAATGCTGCACAACGTATGAAAACCACTGCGTTAAGCATTGCCGATCGCTTGGGGCATCGCCAGACGAGATACCGGGAGGTTTAACTGATAAGCGCAGCAAATGGGTGATTGCTCATCGCCCACCGGACATGGGCGTGGGCCCCACACCCAACACTAGTTGCGGCCTAGGAACCGAATTGCGCACAGAGTAAGGCCCACTCAAGGGTGGGTTAACTTGGACATGGACTGTAACTGTAACTGTAGTGATGGCTTCGCGGTGTACTCGCATGATGCAATATGGAGAGGGATTGGAATACTTACGAGTTTACTCATCGGCGTCAACGGTGTGAGCGGTGAATTAATGTTGTACGCATTGAAGTAAACATCATTCAACAACACGTTATCATCCCTCGTCATTTGGTAGGCCGTCTAGCCTAGGGGCACACGCGCTAGACACGGTTCCGGGTTCGACCACTACAACGGAAGGCACCCCACCAGAAGCGTCTGGACGTCCCCCACCCGAACCACAGGGATATGGCGACGATAGTGGACTTGGCTGTTCGATATCAACTGTTTCTAGGCCGGTTACTATCTCGATGCCAGCGCAAATGGCCCCGGAGGGATCCTACTACAGTACAGTAGCTTTGTTCTACACCCGATTTCTACGATTCCTGTACTCGTACCTACACTCTCACTTAACCGGACTTCAGGCGAAACAGTCAGAAACCGTGTGGTGCTTAGGAACCGGACACTACCGGGGTACTGCGCTAATTCAATTGCTGGCCGCACATCAGCAGCTGTTTTTGGCAGACTGGATACGGATACTACCGCGCACGCACACAGACACAACGTCACACGGGATACCGGGTCGGTAACTGGGGACTTGCGAGGTGATTGTTGCACACTATTCTCTACCCGTCGGGAATGAGTTTGGCTGGAGTACAGAGTTCTGGACAGCAAGCAGAGTGTTGATTGTTGCAGTAATTTGTCAGATCGTTCGTCGCTCGTTCGTGGGGCACTCCGGGATGTACCAAGAGCACTACGGTACAGACAGCGGCCAGAGTGAACGTTGTTTACGGACTGACAAGATACGTCATGCTAGGGTTCGCTTTAATAATGGCACTCATGGCGAGGCGAACTGCGACTGAGTGGACCCGTTTCGACCGCACCAAACGTATCAATGGCGCCACCCAACCACCCTGCGGGCTGTGACCGTGGTGCTGGGAGTTCAGGCAAGGGCCACAGAGCGCAAAACAACTAATTGGCAGTGGCCAGGTCGGGCTCGGAATTCCCCACGGCTCCCCGAAATGAGTGACCGAAATTCCCCATCTCGTGGCATACCTGTGGACACACAGCACACACGATGAACAGCTCTCCCTGCGATGATGTCGTCATCGCCGCCCATGAGTGCAACCCGGCGCCCGGAGTGGTTGAGTGTTGTTTGGTTTTTGGCTGTGGTTGTCGAATCGAATGGAATCTATTGGTGGTGGTTGATGTTTGTCTGAAAGTACGTGATTTGCGTGTATAGCCGCCGCCGCCGGTTCTTTGGAGGAACTTGAGCAGTTATTGATTTGGATGTTTAGAGATGATTTGGCACATATGCCTTTGGTCCTGCATTGGAGTAACAGTAACAGTGCAGAAGGATATGCGCGTGATGGTGTAACGTCGATGGTATATTGATATAGAGAGGTGCGGACTGGATTTATCGATAAGATAGGAGTGTGTTAGCCGCGTGTGTGTCCAATTCGAGATAGGAGCTTTGCGCGTTTCGATTGGAGATATGGTTGGCCCGAGGAAGGATGGAGGTTCTGGGGGAGGATCCGAGGAAGCGGTGGGGTGTGGTTTGGTGTTCCACGAACTGCTCATTGTTTCGGGGAAAAGTGGCCTTTGATCGCTTGCTTTAAGTGACGACAGCGGCCAAGAAATTGAGTTTCGATTCGAGACTCCTAGTAGTTTGATTGTACTGGGGTTGGAACTGCACATGTGTAGGATTTGTGCCCATGTTCTACTACATGTGTAGTATTTGGTGATTTGTTCTGGTTTGAATGAGGAAGCGCTCTGGCCAGAAACGAGGAGAACATCATCCGCATAGATGTTGATTTGGGAGTTGATTTGGATCAAGGATAGTACTTATTCTAGGCTGATGATGAAGAGGTCAGCGGAGACAAGGGGAACTCCTAGCGGAATACCGTTCCCTTGAAACTTTAAGCATAATAGGAAGATAGGATAGGAAATCAATACCCATTTGTAAGAAAATTGGGGATGGGTTTTGACAGTCTACCTCCAAAAATCCTCCGGATATTAGTTAGTGTGGGCGACATTCGGTCCGTGCGAAGCACTTTAGAGAACCGTTTAAGATCACAGTTGTTATTAGTTAGGACTTCTTGTAGCGCAATTACTAGTGGTTGATGTTTTTAGGTTAGTATTGTTAGTTCATGGAGGATATTTTTTCAAACCTTCGATTTTAATCCTTTGAATTGTGTTCATCATTATGATGGTAGTGTGTCGGGAGAGAATAGTTTTTTTGGGGTAGGTCTCGTGGCTGTTTAACGTTGAAAACGAAATACATTCTGAGGATTTTATGGGTGTTTTTATCCTCCCTTTCTGAGGACGGCAACGCACGACGTTGCAATTCCAACGACATACTGTTGCTATCATACTGTTCCAACAACATTATTTTATTTGTTCGTGATAATTATTCTACGGCAAACTTTTCATTGAATTTCACCATCTTTTTTGGGTGCAACTCCCCAGCTCCCTTTTTCTGCGGCATTACTCATCGCCCAAAAAGGCCCATCGAAAAACGTTTTTTTGGTTTTTTTAGTACGATCCTTAGCGCACGATCATTCCACGTGATCGCCTCTCGTGTGCCTCCTCGGCCGAGGGGAAACAAAAGCGCCGGCTTGAGTGCGAACGATCGCAACAAGCGCCGGCCAAACATAAAATCTCAAAAGAAAGAAACCAACGAACAACGGACTCTGACAAATGGCAACTTTGGGAAAACCCCGGCCACCGTGTGTGTGTGTGGCGAGTCCGCGGTCTGAAGTGCGCCCACTCTGAATGAAGGCAATCATTTTCTTTTCCTGACATTTTTATTTCATTCTTCCACTCCTAATTGGCTGCTGAGGAATAACGACCGGCAACGGGGCACCGAGAAAATCGATTTTCTGCCAACTTCGCGCTTCAGTGGCACTCCTGAGTGGCGACACCGCGGGCAGGCAATAAAAATGAGTGTCACGCCTTCCGCGGAAACCGCAACGTCACGCGGCCACTCGTCACTTGTCCGTGAATGGCAAAGAGACAAAATGGAATAATCGTTTTTTTTCCAACCACCCCGCTCGACGTTCGACGAGGAAGAGGGAGAACGAGACTGAGGGAATGAAGAGAGATAGATAGAGAAAGAGAAAACATGATGACGCATCATTTTTGCAACACCAGTACTAGCTGGGTGTCGGGCACGTTAAATTTTTATAGGCCACAATAAAGGGGTTCGGCAGACAGCGCAACGAAACGCACCAACATTGTTGATGATTAAGATACACAGGCACGCACACGCGCGCGCGTCCTAACTCAGTGCGGGAAGGGGGGTGGGAAGAGGAGCAACAAGAATGGAAGGAAGCTGTACCGTTTGGACCAATCGCAGCCCAGTATGACGTGCTTCGGTTCCCCTTGGGGCCGTGCGGGCGCCCCAACCACCCGCGCGACGTGTGACGTGCGTGCCGTTATGGCGTCATGTTGCTTGGGTCAATGGGTGGTTGGCGATTTTTGTACAGGTTGTACCAAATATCCATTTGTCCTCGTCGGTGGGGGAAACTAGATGCCACTTGTTTGCCTTTGAAGCTCGCGATCAATGGTTTTTTAAATAATGCAATCATTCGTCAGCGCCGCGCAGATTCATCCGTTTACGGATATTCACCATCAATCTGCTAAAACCGCAACATAAATCATAATAACAAAAATAGGCGCTAGGTGCCATAAGTTTATATTATCGTTCTAAGGTGGGTAGAATTTCGTGGCAAAGTCGGGTTCCTTAGCAATTCATTAAAGCAGGATTTAGCAGATTTGGTCCAGGTTTATCAGGAGCCAGATTCTGCCAACTTGGGTACAATACCGGATGCCGGTTGTATCTACAAGATATTAAATTATAATTTTATTCCTTTTTCAATGGTCTGTTGGAAGTAATGCAATGGTTGTGTGCAAGATCAATTATTGTGTTCGCCTTTTCATCAAAGTATAACAATTCTATCCACCGGACTTCTTACCGGAAATACATAGAACTGTTGTTCTACGGATGAACCGCGACCAAGATTGCTCATAACATTGTTCTGGTTCAAGAGCGGTAGAGCGGTAACACAAACCCAACAACAATTTGCAGAAACAATAAGTGTGCGCCAAATAGCAATTATTGAAAATTGATGGAGAAAGACCGGAATGGGCCCGAAAATACAGTGAAGTGATAATACAGCATGACAATGCACCGGAACACAGCAAAAGAAGTGAATAATACAATAAAAACCCTTAACTGGGAAACATTTTCGCACCCGCTTCATTTTCCCGATCTTCGTCAGATTATCACCTGTTGGCTTCAAAGGGACATGCACTTGTATGCACTTTTCCAGCATTTTGCAGATTATGAAGCTTTTGAAAAATGAGCCGACGAAACAAAACGGAAGGTTAATTGGAAGGAAATTCACAATTCGCCTAAGAGATGGGCGAAAATTGTAGCTTCAAATGGGGACTAGTAGCTCGAATATTCCCGTAGCTGTATTCCGTATCTGCTGACAATTCTGAGTTTTCTTCGTAAAAAAAAAAATAATTTCAACATTTGCACCTGTAGCTAATGGAAAGATGTTATGGAAATCGAAAATTAAGACAATCGTGATCAGGAGCATTGTTTCGCAAATACCGCCTTGACACAAACCCAACATTTTTCTCGAGTTCCCCAAATTCAACTGGCCGGTAACATGCACATTTCAGTCGTTTTTCCCAAAGGAAAACGGAGAGGGATGATTAAAGACAAGGCTTATTTAACTTACCCCACGGTTGAAAAGTGGTAGCACAGTGTCGCATTCTGACAGGAATCTGCCCCGGAGAGGACCGACTAAAGCAGACCGCATAAATGACTCCCCTTGACCCGGAGCCGTTGGCGTCGACGCGCCACACGACAGATCTAATATGTTGGCTGATGGCCTGCCGGAGTGGTCCTCCATCGCCGCAGCAATCACCTTCAGGCAGGGAGCTTCGTAGTCAGAGGTACTGCTGTGGTTGCTACCGGCACTTTCCATGCCGATGTGGCTGCTGGCCTGGCTACTGTCACTATCGGACGCGCTTTCGTCGTACGCAGCCGAACCGGTGGTTCTCCAAGTTCTCATCCTTTCCTTCGTCTACGGCTGCCAATCGGCAGACTCCGGAGGTGTTGGGATGATTAGATTTTCAACTCAGTGGTTCAGTTCATTTACATTGTTCTACACTGTTACTATTCATTAATATTGACACTGTTTGCAAAGCTTCCATTCGCCATCGTACACTCTACTCTTTGTTTTTGTTTATTGTTTTTATAGCTTCACGTCACTGTATCTGTAGCTACACCTAAACCACCATCCTAAGAAAAAGCAAGAGTGATTTATCTCTTCAGTTTCCGGCTCCACCAATACAGGTACCGTGACTGTCACAACAGATACAATATGTGAATGAGTGAGACACCAACCAAACAAGTGTGCCAAAGGTAAGCTACACTAGCGGAAAAGACAACAACCACCGAGAGAGAAAATGCCCGCACGAATGGTAAGGCAAAGGAGTGTTGCAAGGTTTTTAGTACGAAGCGAAAGATTCTATAGCATTCAATTCAATTGTTTAAACGAAACCAGATTCCGGTTTCGATCTGAAATTATCGTTCCGTCATGTGTGCGAAACTACACGCTTGAACAATGTTTCATGGAGGCTAAGGAATTATTGCGAAAGGCGTACGGGAATGGAATCGATGTTTTAAAACAGTAGGCCACCAAGCACCAGGAGTGCAGAATGAATCTGCCACCTCTCGTTAGAGATAGTTTTTGCTCACTTGTGTTGCCCGACCAGCGTACATGGGTAGTCCACTTGCGTTTAACTGAATCACAACATCACGATGAAGCAATGGAACACAACGAACGATAAACTTCCGAATATGGTTGCAATTTTGTTTAACATCAATATCGCCGATAAAATTTGTGCGTCCTTCGCTCAGAGCACATAACCACCGAGCGCGGAACGCGGAGCTGACGTCAAAATGACAGCTTTTGACAGTTGCTGAAGCATCCCTGTCGGAACGTCGCTGCACCAATGGCGGAATGGGAAAATATGTGAGCCCGATATAAGATATAGTTGACAGCTGGTGCGGCGTTGCAAGTTATGTGGCCAAATTGTCATCCATCTGACGCTGTCATGATGCGCCGAAAAAGAGAGTGAATGTTTCTATCGCTCTCTCCCTTTGGCACCGTTCTCGCCCTGGTTCCACCCGCCTTCGTCTTGATCGTTCCCGAGCTCCGTGAGCTTCTTCTTCACCGTTCAGATTCGAAAGCAATGCGCGAGTTACCGTTTACTCCGGTAGTCAGAAAACGTGAACTAGACCTTTTGGTGTTTCGTTCAAGGGTGAGTCTGATTTTATTTATCAAATTTTTGTTTGCTAACTATAGCAATAGCAATAGCAATGAAATTCCTGTACCTTACTACCCGACCACACGAACCGTAATTCGGAGCGTAAAAGCGTCAGATGGTTCGTGTGGTAGCTAAAAATACAAAAACGAAATGTCAAACGTGTTTCCATTCGTTTGTTTGGTCCAAGAAAACAGAAACCGAAGAGAAATAAATTGATTTCTGAATATTTTTTTCTGTTTTTTTTTGGATTTTGTTGCTATACCAGCAAATGAGAACTTACATTATTCTCTGTTTGTGAGCAAAGTGTATGCACACAATGTCTACGCTCAATTTTACGCTGGAAACACGTTTGACATTTCGTTTTTATCGTTTTGCTGCCACGCGAAGCGCAAACGAAATGGTGTTTTAATTAATGGTTTAATAATAACGTAGTAAATAGTAGCAATAATATTGTAAATCCGACGGTTGTGCGTTCATCGCTGGGTAACTAAATAATTGTGTATTTTAAAAATAAATGAATAAATATATAAATAATATAAAAAAATATACTGGTATTTTTGCTATAATAGATTTAAATATTTTGCATGAGCTATAATTCTCAGCAAAGCTTTATAGCAAATGCCATAAATGTAGGTTTTTGGCCGTCCCAAACAGTGGCCGAAGGAAGGAAGGAACGGCCTGCAAAGTTGCTGCAATTTGCCGTCTTTCGGACCGTCCAATGGACCGTCCTTTAGACGGTCCGTTGATGGACCGTCCTTTAGATGGACCGTCCTTTAGACGGTCCTTTGGACGGACCGTCCATTTTTGTTTTTTAAATATTGGTCTACACAGATGTTCATGAAATATGCCCTTTTTTACAAAGCTTTTCGTCCTACAAATTGACCTATTGGAAGCTTCTATGTCCTCAGCGTCCACAAAAGTCCACACCTCAACTAAAGATTCACATAAGGATGCACACCGGTGAGAGGCCATTCCAGTGTAAAGACTGTGACAAGTGACAATTCACAAGCAACAAAAGCCTGAATCAGATCAACAAATTTAGAGACGGCAAGCGAAACCGGGCCCAAGTGACTACTCAGTAAGGTGGACACATTGCAAATGATGCAGGCAGCAACCGTACGAAGAAACGTCGCTGTATTGTCAAGGACATGAAGCGACTAAAGTTCGGATCCGTGGTTCGCCAGTACCAGGAGGTTTTGTTGATTGATTGTATTCAACGTGTCGATTGTGGTTTTGAAAAGATTCCACATTAGATAAACAGCCTGCAGGAACATATCCTCCCGCACGTTCGTCCATTTGGTTTTGCATGTTCCAGTCGATTGGGAATCCCGGTATCCTTGACAAACCCAAAATTATTAATGTGTCTTCTGTATCCGATTATAAACCGCGCCTGTAGTCACTTAGTCCTATCTGTGGCCCGGGGGGAAAACGGAAACGACGAAAACGTTTCTCAACAAAAAACAATTTATTTCTTCTTGATTTTTATTTTCGAACACGTTTGACATTTCGGTTTTACATTTCTGCTGCCACACGAAGCGTAAAGGATCTGACGTTTTACGGTCCGGATTACGGCTCGTATAGCGGCACAGATAGTGCCTACGTGAAGAAAAGTGTTTATCTTTGTAAGTTGAATTCTATGCCCTTTATATTACGGGTTATTCATCGCTGTGCTGCACCATAATTTATTATATACAAATTTCATTTACAGAATAAATCGTGAGTTGTCATCACCAGCATATCTCTTTTGTTATTTATCATCTTTTCCGGGTGCCACGGGGATCGAAATATCGATAGCGATGGCTATGGCAGAAATGTTCAAAATTCAAATGCACATTGTATGCATTGAAAATATATATTTTGAAAATATACAACATATATAAATATATAAATATATGTTGTAAATTTAAAGTACATTGTGTATCGTTAATTTTCGTAATCGTATACATATCTTAAAAAATCAAATTTAAATGCGGGAAACCAACCGAATATCAGCCGTCCGAAGCAAAACCACCCGTGCACTGCTCACGAGCAGAGCGTTCGTGAGTTTCCCGACTTCGAGCACACGTCGTAAGGTGTGAGCTCCGTAGCATGCGCCGTAGCGAGGAAAGTCCAGGCTATTTAAAGGCACCAGGGATAAAGGGCAAACTGGGTTCGTGCCGTAGGCGAAAATGTTGAGCGCAGTTTTCCGCTGCTCGCTGGAGTCCGGGCCACTCACGATTTCGCGTTCTTAGATTTTCTCCCTTGCACCACCCACCCAGTGAATTTTCAATCAATCGGAAGTGGGGTGCGTGACCCAGCGCATACAGAACATCTGAATATTACAATATTGTACCCAACCCAATGCACCGCACAGTAAAACACGGGGCAGTACGCAGGAGCGGGAAGCACGTCGACGGATCCAGACCAGCAGCAGCAGCAGCAGCAGCAGCATCGACGGTGTTCTAGTTGTGTTCTGCTGCTACTAGGTGGCAGAAGAGGCTAGGGCGGGGGAGGGAGAGCTCGGTACCAGTGCTCTCAGGTACCAGGTAGTTTAATGTTGCAAACTATTACGACGAGAGAGAGCTGAGTCGACGTTTGGAGTACAAACATGCTGACTGAAGATGGATGGTGTGAATAGTGACCCAGAACCGCAGGACCTACTTACATCCGACGGCAGCAATTGTGGGCTGTTACACCAATCAGGACATTGGAGATAGCCTGCCCAATAGCGATTTTAGTACAAACGATGCATGTGTCTGTGCGCCCGTGAGTTTTGTTTCTGCAATACACAATTTCACCCTCGGTGTATGTGTAGATCGACTCCAACGTTTACTATTTTCCCGGAACAAAGAAGTGGTGCAGTGGGATTGTGAAATTACCGAACACGAACCGAGTCGCTACTAATAATATTGTCCGTTACTTGGTGAGTAACAGGGTCCGTGTAGGCGAACGTTTGTCTTCGGCTCCGGGAACGTTCACGGTCGGCTACTGCCAAAGCGAGGTGTCTTCCGGTCAACCTAACCCCCAATCTGTTTACGCCCGTGTTCGGGCGTGTAAACAATGTGGACCTAGATTTGAACCGTTTTTTCTTCTCTTCTGCTTCACCGTTTGTAGTCCAGGAGTTGCCCAGCCCGCCACGGTGCTTCACTAAATTCGTGACCACCTTTCTTCTGCTACCAATCCTGCACAGTCTGGTGGGTCAGCCCTTCCGTGTACTCCTCCTGCTTGAGGCCCAACCACGATGGAGACCATCCAGGATGGGCCCGACGAACGTTGGACAATCACGCGGGTTCAATCGGGCGACGGTGGCAACCGAAAGGAGGATGGCCCGGAGCAGGAGGACGAGGGCCGTACAGTGGCCCCGAGTGGCGCACAGCACAACCAACCGCAACATCAACATTATTACCACCATCACCCTCACCGACCGCAGCAGCAGCAGCAGCAGCAGCAGTTGGTAGAACACGTCGTACATCATCATCCCGCGAACGCCACTCAGAGGAAGTCACGAACCAACGAACGGAGTAAAGATCGGACGTCCGGAACCCCCAACCAACCGGACGCAGCCTCCGCCGACAGCCTTGTCGATGATGCCGTCGGTAGTGGCGGTGGAAGTAGTGACAATGATCGACGGCACCGCAAAAGCCACCCCGAGAAGGTAATGGAGGCGAGGCAGCCAGCCTATCTCTAGCGCGGGGCAATCCGAGTTCGGCTTCTTCTTCATGTCTCTCTCATTGTGTTGTTGCGTGCGTGGTTGTGCCATGTGAGGCCCCGTTCCGTTGTTGTTACCTGTTTGCACTAGCTCCTTGCGCGTTTGTCGCGAGTCTATTTTTGAAGCGTCCTGCGTCCCAGGGTATCGAGGTTACCAGGACATCGTATGCTCCGGTCGGCAGTAGTAGTGGGCAAGTTCCTCTCCGGGGCAATAGCACTCGGAGTTCACAACGTTTCACAATGTCACACAATGTAATCGGTTCCAGCTCTACCGTCCACGGCGTTACATTTACTCGTTACTACTTTCCGGTTTTCTTTCCTCCTTTTTGTTCTGCGGATTTCTGTTTTTTGTCTTTCGTTTCACTTGCCTTCTCTTTCTTTCTTCTTAATTTGTTATATTTCTGACTTTTTTTTCTATCTTCTTTCACCTGTCATCCTTTTGTCCTCCCATCGCTTCCTTTTACTAATTCTGCGCGGCTTTACGCCCTTGATTTTCTTGTCTATTTAAGTCTCTCTCGTTTTCTTTCTTTCTCTCTCTCACTCTCTCTCTCTTTCTCTCTATTTCTCTCTCTTTTTGCTGCGCTATCCCCTGTTTCTCTCTCTCTCTCTCTCTCTCTCTCTTTCTTTCTCGCCCAATATTTCTACTCTTCAACAGCTTGTGGTGCATCTGATCATTGGTTTTCGTGATATGTGTGTATTTACACTAGTGCTACCGCTCGGTACTTTGTTCGTTTGTTTCGTCTCTGCTTACGTCTTCCAGCCAGAGGAAATTCATGAAACACACTGTCGGGTATGCATTGTACTGTTCCTAACTGTATCCTCCCACACTCTTCCCGTGCCCAGTGCGCAGCTCAACCCGATCCGCTTCTATTTGTCCTCCACGTCCCCGTTATTAGTTCGTTAGGTAGTAGGTGGTTCGTACACGGTACCAATAACAGGAACGTTACACCCAACCCCAGGTATACAACATCATCCCATCCATTAGCGCCATCACCGGTGTCAGTCCGCAGCGCTACCTGTGGCGGATCTCGATTGCGCTACACATCGGACCACGGTTCATTATTGCCTTCGTTTACCGCAACTGGTACCGGGCCATGCTGGCCAACATCGAGGAGCCGACTGTTAGTATTAATCCCCAACTTGGGATCGCTCCCCGATACACTCTGTCTCATTCGCTCTATCTCGTCCGACAGCGACGCAAAAAGGTTCGCCGGATGATCAACGTCGTGTATTGCCTCAATCTGCTCGAGATTAGTGCCCTGTGCGGCGTCACGTACATCTCCAACAAGGAAAACTACCGTAAGTGCCTAGCAACCTGAACCTGCGTGCATTACAGTGCGCTGTACTGACCCGGTATCTTCCCTCCGACGCAAACAGCGCTGCACGAGAAGGTGTTCATTATCTTCATGGTCACCTCGCTGACGTACATGCTGGTGACGCTGAAGCTGCTCCGGTTGCTCCAACCGGACGGCCCGCAGACGCCGCACGAGGAGTCATCGCTGCGCTACAAGCAGGCCTTCTTCGCCCTCTCGATCGCCAGCACGGTCGGCTTGATACTGTTTTTCCTCAAACATCGCTTCTTCTGCCAGGATCTCGGTCAGTCTCTTTCTATTTTTTTTCTACATCTTTATATATTTATATAATTTTCTTTCTTGTAGCGTTTAGCTGGTTTGCGCTGTGCGAGTACATCGTGGCGTCGGCCAACATGGGATTCCATTGCACGACGATGCTCGACTTCCCGACCGAGGACTTGTTGATCGCCAGAAACGCGAAACAGTACAAAAAACCCTACACCCGCATCGGCTGGAAGCTGGATTGAGCAGGGACCCGTAGTGCAGCAGCAGCAGCAGCTCCAGCCCAATGGGGCCCGATTTAAATGGGTAGCTTCAATTTACGTTTCCCGCACGCTTGCCACGCTCTAGCTGAAGGGCCCCCGTTTTTGGTTCTTGGAGGTACGGAGCGTTAGTGGATGTAGGTGCAAGGTCTTTAGTCTGTCACGAAAAATTAATTTGCGGCAGCCCGCAGAGGTAAAGGCAGATTGGCCGAGCGGGTTGGAAGGACTCACCGGTGCAAGAGTCCATGTTTTGTGACTGCCGGAGTACTACACTTCCCGGTTCAGTATGTACTATATGAACATATGTATGACTGTGCGCAATAGCATATGAATATACTAAATGGACGAGCGATCATTTCGTATGCTGTGTAGCCTTCTGCTATGTGTTCGGTTAGAATAGAATTCTGGGTTTCGTTTTCCGGAATCCCTCCAAGAGTTACCTGCGCCTCCAGGCGAATGGCAGTACTTCCTGTTGTATACCACAACGCCAACATTCTGAGAGGACGCTGGCGGCCATTGTGTTCAGGGGGTAAAGGATTAGCACTGTGCAGGAGGCAGGGTATGTGACATTTCGATTTGGGTAATTGCTCAACTATTCTAACGCGGCTCCAGGCTTTCCCTTTTTTATGGCTCCTTCAGTTGGATTGTTTGAATATCTGGTATGCAGCTGCACGGTAACCAACTCGTTATCCCGGCCATTCTCGCATCGCTACCGTTGCAATCTCGCCATCTCAAATGGGGAGCCAACCCCTAACCCACCCCCCGGACGTCCTTCTGGGCGGCTTAAGCAGCGCAGGGCAGCAATCGAGGATATAGACGGCACCCCAAAGAAGAAGAAAAAACGAAAGCCACGGTGGAGGCTACAACGAACAGATTAACAACGTTGTTGCATGTTTGTTGATTTGACTAGAAAATGTAATAAAACCATTGCACTTCCGTTTGGGTGAACGTCCTCCGACTCCACACTAACCACTGCTCCTCACCAATAATCAGCAATTTACGTGAGGGGTAAGACAAACACAAAATCCAACAAGCAAAACGTGAACAAGAAACGAAACCTAAATTAACACTAGTAGTAAGGATGAACGATCATTCCCCCGGTTCCGTTCAGGACGGGACGTCAGGCAGTCATCGGACACACACACACACCTATGCTGTTATTTTAGTCAACTACTACAAACACTAGTAGTATAGAGCAGAGTGAATAATACAGAACCTCAAGTTCTAGGCATAGCGAAGAAGACCGCACGAAGCCTCAGCACCATTACCATATTTTAAAATTGAATCCTAAAAACGCCGGGTTCACTAGGCAGGGCAGCAGCACCGCTGTTTGGAACAAACACTAGCGTACAGACACACCCACACACACACATATACAACTTTTTGCGGATACTATATATATAGAGGCTATATAATTATATAGTGTACTATATATACATATATTTGCAGATAGTTGCGTTTCGATACGAAATGACTGCTTTCATTTTCCAGCACAAGCGCACTATGGAAAGGGGAAAGAAAGAGAGAGAGAGAGAGATAGAGAGCGATAGAGGGAAATGACCCATCGAAGGAATCCACTCCACTCTGGAGACACCCACCGTTTCCGTTTCCGCTGTTGCTCGAATCGATTGCTTCGGAGCGGAACAGCTCATCGACATAGCCTTCGGCCTGCCCAGCCGTGTAGAAGGATGCGTAGTCAGGGTTCCCAGCTGCACTGGGCTGGTCGGGGCTAGGAACACTAAGCTTGAGTTTTTAAGCCTTTGGACCAACACCTCTAAATCTGCAACCTGCAGCGTGCTTGCGCTCTTAGTGTTTAATGAGCTACGTTATCAAATTTTAACACCTGGAAGTAAGACAGCCGATACTAGAGTATCCCCACGCAGTATCCTGTAAACACGCCGCATAATAGTGTGTGTGTCTGTCTGTATGTGTGTGGGTGGCGTAGAACAGAAGATACTAGTGTGTTCAATAAGTTCTGCGTCTCGTTACAAGAGGGTGCTGCTATGATTTTAATTTTTAGTTGTTGGATTGGTACACTCTCCATATGAACGTATGTGAAGTTTCATTTCAATCGGTCCCTTTTTTTCTACAAGCTGTTTAGTTTCAACGTGTCACAGTATGTTTTACAATGGAAAAAATCAAGTATCGTGCAGTGATTGAATTTTTATTTTTGGATGGTTTAAAAGCAAAGGAAAATTATTAATCATTTTTGAAAGTATAAAAGGAGTCTTCGCCTTCAATTGGGGTGTTAAAAGAGGGGGTTCTGAGTTTAAACGTGGTCGTACTTTCCTTCAAGAAGATCCATGTCAAAAAGTTAAAAAAATTGACATAACACGTGAAATCGTAAAAAAATCAGGATATCATATTGGAAAATCGTTGAATCGCTGAAAGAGATTTAATAGAAGGCCTTGCCATCTCATTGAGCAGTTTAATTATTATTTTGACTCAAGTTTTGGGTTTGAGAAAGCTGTTTGCAAATTCTGGGTGCTGCATTCGCTAAAAACGCATTCGAATGCGTCTTTTTTGACAATATTCAAAGCGTTTTCGAAAGGATAAAGTGGTTTTTATGCATCAAATCATCACTATGAATTAGGCTTGGGCCTATCACTATGATCCTGAATCAAAACAAGATGCTAAGGAATGGTGTCAAGCTTTTTCTTCAGCTCCGAATACGTGCAATTGAAGAGTGTACCAATCCCACAAAAAAATTAGACTCGTAGCAGCGCCCTCTGGTATCGAGGCGCAGAACTTATTGAACAGCCTAGTACAAGTGAAACAAGTGAGGCGGTGCTTAGCAAACAAACACATAGTGATAGAGGCGTTAAGCAAACCCAACCTTAGACGAGGACGAGGAGTTTAGGGCAGTAGGACCTAGAGAGCGGTACACTAGCGCCAAATGGAAGCTCGGTAGGAAAAGAAAAACAAAAAGCATAGTCAAAAGAAGCTGTTACAAACGCTTGTACAAACTTACTATCTTACGACGTTGAGCGATGCCGTCGGCTGTCGCATAGCAGATACAGTAAAAGGCAATCTCGGCGACCATTCAAAACCTATCGTAGTGAACTTACCCGCTAGCTGCGTAAGTTACCATTAGTGTAGGTTAACAAACAATTGTTACACACGCGAGGCCACACAGAACAGCCGGGCCCTCGGGATTCAACCGGGATAGTCCCCAATCAGTTTGGCTTTGGCCCAGCCGGCTGTCGTAGTATTATTAGTCAGAGTAAGAGTTGGAGTGCTGCTATTTATTAACAACCATCACTCTCAAATACAATAGTTGAATCCAGCACACGGCGGCCAGGGAGGCGCTCCTGGAGAGGCCCCTCCCCCCCGGGGGGTATTCTTTTTGTTAGGGAAAAATAAACCAAACCAACCTACTAAAAAGGACTCCCAGTGACACACTGCAGCGCGCTGCTTGACGTTTCGATCGGACACCTTCCCATCATCCATCGAACCGCGAAGATACGAAAGCGATCAAGTGTTTCGCCATTTCCTCACACACATGCGCGCGTTCCCACACGTTCACAACTACCGTCAAATATAATAAAAGGAGTTAATTTTCTGTAACTAAAAGAAGTGGTACACCTTTTCGATTTGCGATTTTGTTCGTTTGTCACGCGCCTCATCGCGCATCAATCTCAGCTCATCAATCAATTCATTACATCATTTTCATTCAATAAATCAATACATTTAATCGATGTTGGGCAAACGCGAAACTGAGGGCTTCAGTCCGTAACGATCAATGTTTTTAATGAATAATGCTCCTGTGCCTGTTCCTTTATAGTGTTTCCATACATCGTCTTCTTGTATCGCTTGCATTGTTATTTCAGAGCAGTCTACTTTTTTCTGAGTTGGTTGTTCTCGCAACCCTGTGAAGAAGTTTACTCGATAGCAATTCGGCGTTCTTGAATTTTGTTCGGTTGCTCGTAACATTGCTGCTTGTTCGGTTAACTTAGCGACGCTGGCCAGAATTGCTGATCAAAGCATTTCTATAGCCGCGTACGTAACTGCGTGAGTGGCTTAGTGGATCGTGGCTTTTGCATTTCCTTATGCAAAATCCATAACAACCCAGCCATGCTCGTCTCGATCGAAAACACTGGTCTGTGTATTAATCTAGATCGGTTTATTGGTCTAGAGCGAAATCCTCAGAGGGCGGAAGCTTTCATCTAGAAGGCCAAACTTGGACGCGATGGAGCAGCCTGGTAATGCAGCGATTTGGATCACTTGCGCAAACCGGGCACTCGCGATCCCTGCGAGATCGCCCCCTCTCTCTCCTTCTCTCTCCTTACCCTCAGGAGACGACACCGTGAGAGTCTTGCGAAGCACAACCGGAACTCTTTATAGTTTTAGTTTTAGTTATAGTTACAGCAGTTACCGGAACTCGAAAAGATTTGCCACTCAAGTTTGCAACAGTGAGATGAGCCTTTCTCACGCTGGCCTTTCGCTCTCACTATCTGTGAAACAGCGGAAAGTCCAAATGCTGGAAGAACCCTTCGATTGTCTGCTTCTCTTTCGCACTAAGGGAAGTCGACCATCTCATGTGCAATCGACTGGTTTATTACATCTCAACGCTGAGCAGACGATTCTTCGTTACATACGCGATAAATATATTGTTCTAGTTTAGACGTAAAAAAAAGAATTGATGGAAATCTTGAATGTTAGTAGGTTCCAAAAATGTTGACGTTTCTGGAGAGCGGCTCTGTAATGGGTTTCGAGGCCTCCCGGACTCAGCTCCTACTCCCAAAAAACACCTCCTTGTCGTACAGAGTGGCAAAATAGTTTCCTAGTATCCAAACGCACGTAGCTTACTGGATCTCCAACCCCCTGTGGGTGAGGGCGACTGAATATGGCTGAGTTTAGGAGTGTTCGTCGGGGACTGCGACAACGTGGTCCCCGAAGGGTCCCAGGACTCCTCCACCCGGGGAACCCTTAGACCCGTAAGAAAGTTACACAAAAAGCAACCCAGTAGCCGGAAAAGTAAGCGAGCGAGTTGGCTCCTCACCAGTGAAATCCGCTAAGAAAATGTAAAAGAAAAAATGAGTGCCGCACCTATATTCTGATCCGAGCGCGAGTGGCGGCGACCAGAGAAGCCGCCAATGGAAAGACGGCAACGATGTAGCTGCTCAGCCATGCCTTCTCCCCGTAAGCGGTCGCTGGTGTTGTGTTAGTCGTACTCTAGCCAGCCTGCCTACCAGAAGAACACGCAAGTCCAAGGTGCGCGCACGTGTGAGTGTATGTGTGGTGGGGGAGGGGAGGTGGTGGGTTGTGGGGAGAGGATGGGGTTATCAGAGAGAAAGAGAGCGAACGAGAGAAGGAGCGAGACAGGGGTTTCAAACTTTCCACTTCCACTTCCACTTCTTCGGGTTATGGCTTCGGGTCTGATCAAGCTGTCCCACTGCAGCCCTTCGGCGTTCCCATCCCTTCCCCAGCTTCTTCATCGGCGACGGCGACGACTGCAGCAACTGGTAGTTCAGGCCGTCGGAGGAGCTTGCGCGTGCGCGCCAGCGCAGTACTTCACTACGCCACCACCTGCACCGACAGCATCCACTATCCGGTGGAGCGGCTCGGTGTCCGCCGGGTTCCCAACGGGCCGAAGCGCCAGGCTCAACACCCCTCGGACAGCGGGGCTCCAAACATGAATTGCGACTACTCGAAGCTATTCTACTCTAAACGTGAGTACCACTTCTCAGTTCTTCCACCGGGGGTTCCACCTTGCTGGACCTCATATAGCTTCGAACACCCGTCGATTCTTGGTAATCGGAGACGGTTGTCCCGACTTGACGCTGACGGTGCAATTTACAAGATGCTTGCTAGGTGCTCCAGCGCAGGGCACGAGCACGTAGCGACAGCCGATCTTCGGGGCATTAGCCACGGGCAACATTGCTTAGCGACAACACGCCGATGTTTGACGGCGTAGCTCTAACGCACTGCACGCTGCGTTCAATAGGTTTTCTTTTCTGATTTTTCGAGGGGTATCCAATGGCAATGGCACAATGAAACACACGCTACTCGGTTACAAAAGAAAAAGTTTGCTTAGATATACCTTGTCCTTTACTGACTCCTCATTGGTATGTCTTCTTGTCAAGGGTAACCCTCGACCCTTACTACCAGTGTCAGAGTATCAGGATTCGGCTTTATTTCGCGGTAAATAGCTCAGGTGATGTTCATTGTCTATATGAACTAGACGTATGGTGGCTTGGTGGGCCTTTCTACCTGGACCGGGGAAACAGATTACTGATTCGCTTACTACAGCATTCGAATCTACCACATAGTTGTTAGTTGCCGACGTCCTGGCTGCAGGACCTGGCGTGTCGGAACATCGGAGGACTTCACTATGCGTCGAATGTTTTGATTGGATATGTTCAATTTACTGGCCACTTGATGCAGACAGGCATCAGCTCCAGCTAGTCAGGGACCTCCCGATGAAAGAATAGTCGGACACTAAGAGGATTCGTTCCGACCAAAGTCCTTCTTGCCCAAAGAATTGAGGTAGAACTGAAGAAGGTGTTCGTCCACTTCCAGGCCATTTAGTGATGCTAGTTGTCTACAAACTTTTCGATGGCTTACGCTCACGAACAATAGCTGGTTGTGATGTTCCAACGAAATTGTAATCACGCAGTTACCATATGCTTGAGTTCCATCTTGATTTATGTCTAGTAAACTGAATTACAAATGCGTTTGGTCGTCTATAGTCAGTAGTGCAGTAAACAATAGTTAGTACAAAATTGACGTACCTGTCATTTTGATTGTTGGAACTTATGTAACAGTGGTGCCGCCGCACTGTGGTGTGCATGGTGCATGGTGTCGCAAGTGGCGAGTCTCACTTTGGCACACTCTTCCCTTCTATAGTTCGCCCCGGGTACCGAAGATGGTAAAAGTAAAGTAGTAAACTCGCTGCTACAATTCGGGAAGCCACTATCGAGTAGTTTCGAGCAGATTTATTTTGGTCGCGAATCCGGCGAGACGACACGCACACACCGGCATGCTAGACTAGACTCAGTCAGGGCGACACTCTGCGAACAACAAACGAAATGAGTCGATTTAGGTTCCGCCGGCTATCGAGCGCCATTTTCGAGCGAGTGCTCGACGACGAGACGCGCACCGTAGGACCCGCTCAAAAATCAAGGTTTAATTTTGGAATGAAAACTGCACAATCCGATGCGGGGCCATCAAAGCTGTGCACAGGCTCGCGAAAATAGGCAAAAGACGCGCTCGGCCAAGAGGAGCTGCGCGTTGTACCAATGCGAACGAATGAGAGCAGTCACGACAGTACGTCGACTTCGTACGTCAACCTTTTCCACGCCTCAGACGGTTTTTGGCTCAGCTCAGCGCTCAGCGCCACACAGCAGCACAGCTCGTGCCGTGCAATGGTGGAGAAAACCGGGTGAAAATTTGCTATTTATAGTGGAAAACCGGCAAGCACCTCGTCGGTGGCCGGAATCATCCGTCACCTCAGTCACCGCGCAAATCTACAGCCGGGTGGCAGATCTACGGCACGGCGACCGTGAAGAAGGCCTGCCAGTATTCAGTCGCGGCGGAGTCCGCTGCTTCTTCGAAGGACTTCCCACCCGGCAGGTTCCGATCCGGAAGCGGGAGCAATAGTTCGCGTCGTCTGGAGGCGATGGCCGTGGTCGTATGTTCACTTTTGTACTTCGAACTTGAGCGGTTCCCGCTCCTCGCGACATTGAATTGAGTCACTTGAGCCGGTGTCTTGCGCAAAACTACGAGATTAGCGCAGCGAGCATCATTCTTCACCCTTGTATAGTGTCTCGTCTATACAGAGAGAGAGACAGAGAGAGAGACTAAGCAATGTTTTGCAACAATGTATCTTGATGATTTTGACGCGAATACTCCCCAAATAACGAACTGTCCGTCCTATTTTGGACTAGCAACATGCCATTGGAGTCAATCGATTCTAAAAAACCTTTGCCGACAGTTGTTAACGACAGGTTTTACCAAGAGTGGCAACGAAAGTATTAAAGCAATAACTAGGATCAAATGGTATTACTTCTTGAACACTCTACAAGTACTAGTCTAGAAGTCTCGAAAGAGCAAAAAAGGAAGTTAAATCCAGATAAGGCTCGGAAACGATCCAAGCCTAACTAATCCCAACCCAGCGATAAGCGAGCAGCCTTCTGTCTGGACGTTCCATTAGATTGGTGTTAATTGGCACCTAACGAGCGTTTTCGGTTAGACACAAGTGTCCACGCGTTCGCCTGCTATCGAACCCCCCTTTTATCGCTCCGCAGCGCTCTCGCTCTCCGCTGTCTCTCTCTCGCTCTCTCTCAACAAGTCGACGATTGTTGTTGTTTGTTATCAATCAAGAAACTTTGAGCATTTTTCTGTATCTCTTAACTAATTGGACCTGTGCTGTATTCCAAGGGATTGCCAATAAGTCGTCCTTTGGAAAACTGGAAGACTCTGAAGAAGTCCTGAGCCGCCGAACGTCCATGAGGCCGGAAATGGAATCATCCTGCCAGAGCGAGAAAGAAAGAAAGAGACAGAGAGAGAATGGTTGGGATATAGCATACTCTTCGTTCTTCCGAAGGACTTTGTGATTGGACTGGCTAATCTCACCAGCTCCGTTTGTCGTCGCCAATACCTGGGGTGTTTTGGGGCGAGCGGACATAGTTCGCCAGTTCATCGAGCCGCCCGACACGCCAGACCAGATTGCAGGCTCGAAGCGACATCCGCGGGAACGATACGCCTTGCCAGGCCAGGCATTCCGCGCAACGAAACCGGGCTGCCTGATGGAATGCGATGGCTCGCGATGTCCCGATGGCCATCACCACAACAGGCCGTTCGTCGCCGCTGTCGTCGCCCGGAGAAATACCTCCGACTCCGAGGATACAACTTTTTTCGGGACTCTCGGGAACTGTGGGCTCGGGAGTTCGCAAGACCGGATAGGGTTGTCCACGAGCCGATTCTAAGCGATTCTGCGGGCTGGCTGCGGGCTGGCTGGTTGTCGGATTGTCGATCGGGCCCACTGTCCGAGACTTGGGCGTTTTCTGCGAAATTTGTGCTGCTTCGTCGGTACTCGGCTTCAGCATCTTTGATGTTGCCCGCGTTCTTCGACCCCTTTCCCTCCCCCCACTCGTCCCTGTGCTAGGCTGCCTGTGCCTGTCCTGGCTGGAATGAGGTCTGGTCGGATGGATCGTTGCGCGCGCTGTTCCGAAGGGCCCAGGAATGTCCGCGTTGGTTGAAACTCTCTCGCCGTAGACGGGGGCTCTGGATCGACGCGGTCTGCGGGGGTCTGGGGAGATCCGGCGTGGGGGGGGATGAATGGGAATGGAAACATTCCAAAGCAGCAGAAACTGCTAGGCACGCAGACTTGCCTGCCTGCCTGCTCGGCTGCGCTCCTGGGAAAGGATGCGCACACACCGCGTTCGCTCTCCATGGTCCACATGGAACCGCTCGTCCGGAATGGAGCACGACGACGACGAAGGAAGAAAATGTAACAATCCCTGGCATTCCTTTCGAGCAGGGGACGGCGAGAAAAATGAGTGGCAAGACCGGAGCGGTCCGGACCCGGATGGGGGGGGGCTGCTGCTTTTGCGAGCGTCGTGATAGGGAGTAGAGAAAATGTGAAGATAAAATTAAATAAATGATATAAGGTTGCACGTATATATTTTAATTCCGCAGCTCGTTCCGACCGGCCGACGCGGCTGGGCGCGCTGTGCCCGCCACGCCAGCCCAACATGGGCAGCGTAAACATTCCACGAAACATTCTTTTCTCGGCCCCCCCTCCCCGCGCACATGGGAACCCCGCCCGACAATGTGCAGCAACCCCCTCTATAGAGCTGCCCCCTTTCGTCCGATTCACACCACTCCGTTTTTCGCTCTCTTTGTAGTTTTGGGTTGGAAAACGGCAATGGGAGTTACGGGTGAAGGTAGTCGGTCATTTCTGCCGTTGCCTCGTTGAGGTTTCGTTGAAGAAGTAACTTCCAAGAACATTGCCGTTTCCGGTATCCCGGCGGTGCAGAGTATCAGAGTTGGGGATGAGAAGTCCGAATCCCAATCGTTTTGATCCATTGTTTTGAAACTAGCGCCCTGTTAGGTCCAAGACTTTTCAGCCCATGTGTTAGGTTAGGGCACTTGGTCAACGTCGAGATGAGTAGTGAAGGAAACATCGTCGGTGTCTTTTTCTCAGTGCTGCTCTACCCTCTACCCTCTGACAGCTTCCGTCACAATTACCCTCAGACACCGCCGGTCCAGATATTGGGGGAGCGTTTCCCCAGGACTTTGGACTACTCCGGGCGCCTCCTCCGGTCCATAAATCATCCGTCTACGTTCCCGGTAGAGCTGTAGACCCTCGCTTCGTCGGACCCTGACACCACCTTATACAGCTGGGGTTCTGGGGTTCTGGTCCCTCACTCGCTCTCGGGGGCCTCCAGAGTCTCCAGCGAGACCTCGAAGAACCACCGGCACTGGCGCACTATATTGGCCTGTGGAACCTTTCTGTTTTTTTGGCGTTTTGGTCTCCCCAACTCACAGGCACGACTGCGTTGGTATTGGTGGTGCGCGCTGGAAGCAGTTAGTCATCGTCGCCGTTCACCAAAATTTATCACTTCGCCGTCGACGAGAGTCGTTAGCTGCTGCTGCAGTGGTTGTGGTAAACACCCGGGACTCCGCACAGGGCCCGTGTGCTTGGAATCGGCGGGAATCGGGGAATCGTGCAGCGTGAACGAACGGTCACGAAAGTAGCCCCGCGCACCCCCTGGACATCAGCCCCCGGTTTCGTTGGCCTTCCCGCTGCCCTGACGTGGTCCGCTTCGATATTCGTGGAATTTATTTATTATTTCTACGCGCTTGGTCCGGCGCGAAACCGACGGCCCGGCTTTCTGGCCGGCCGCCCCTCCCCTCGTACCCCGCACACTCTCCTAGAAGCTCCTGCCTCATTAAAACAGACAGGGAGTGGTGTGACCCCCTGGGCCCCGAGGGTCAGGAATGCGTCGTCGACCGACGCTGTTATTGCTGCCTGCACTGCCCGCACTCTGCCTGTCACAGCTCTCATATTTTCCACAACCATTTTTTTGTTTTTAATTTTACTCGCTCCAGCTCCAGGTCCACTATACCCCACCCTGCCCCTCTTCCCATTCCCCTTCACTCTTTGTCACTCTAGAAATCGATCTGTCTCTTACTTTCTTTCTGGCGCAGAGACAGAGCCACCCAATATAACCCTTCTGTTGTGGTCGATATGGGTTTTTGGATTTTAATCGATGCTCCCTAGATGGTATTGACGCCCCGTCGGGCCCGTCGGCAATACGGTAAAGACCATGTTTCCATGTTTGTTAACGCACACGTCTGTAATTAGTTTGCTGCTGCTATAACATTACCTTAGCGACAGTTTGGGATCATCGCAAGACTTAGACGGGTAGCAGTTCGAGACTTGGCTGTGGTATGAACAGACGCAAAGAAATTTCAGAACCTTACGAAATCGAATCATCGAACCAAGCGACTAACTAGGGGCGATTTGTAATGGATCAAGTACGACAACTGTCTACGCACGCACGATCATTGCCCGAGGTTGAGGGCACCTCTTCACAAACAACTTCGAAGTCGACACCTTCAACAACCAGCTCAAGACCGGTGGAGTTGTTGCAGTTATCCGAAGATTTGGGTTTTCTGGGTTGGACCAAAACAGCGTTTTCGTCAACAATGCCGTGACATTTGCTGTGAACCAAAAATGTGTTCCCCTGCCTGGAAGCGCGCCCAGTATAGTTGCTGTCGTCGTCGTCGTTCCGGGTTTCGAACCCCTCCGAAGCCACGCGGTATGCCTGGAATTCCATTTCGGTTATTAATTTACTGCCCGCTGTTTTTTTTCCGCCCTGTGCCTACGAAGATACGTGTATCTCGTTATATTTTAAGTTTTCTCTCCGGCTAGCGTGCTGTGGTACTTAGATGAGACTCGAGGACTGCCGCAAGAGTGTGCAAGTCGACAATGTTTTCAATCGGCAATCGGCTAGGAGGATAACTTGCTGTTTGGGCTGTTCAACTTCGATGCGTTTGTCGATTTTTGTTGCGTCGCTGGTTGAGTCTGTATCGACTCCAGCCATTCCTTGGCTTCACTGCATCAAGATCAGCTTCAGCTTTTTCATAGCTTCAGAAACCTTCTCTCATGTGTCGGAGCATACTATCCAGAAGCTCTATTCCACAATCAAACATTTAGCCTATTTTGAGCCTATAAAAATTAAATCGAAGGAAAGCATACAACCCTTCTGGCAACAGCTGAAACCGGATAGTTGTAACTTATAGACTCCTCCAGAGTTCCTCCAGTTAAACTTCCGCTTGGTTTGAGGCTTTCAGGGGCTGTGCCCGAGATGTCAGGCAAAGCGGGGGACCTAGGGCCTAAGCGAACGGGGGCGGGGGGGTTAAGTAGTAGGCCATCGTTGCGCTTGCTCGAAGGACGAGAAGTCAACCGGATCAATCGGGGGATGATCTACGGCCGAGCAGCAGCATCATTCGTCAGTTTTGTTATGATAAGAAAACAAAGCGCCTTTGGAGCAAAAAAACACTTGCTGGCAAAATCTCTGTTTCCTGTCTCTCTCGTTCTCGTTCTCTCTCTCGTTCTGTTCCCCGCTCGGTGGCTTAAATCGCGCGAGAAGCGATCCGGCAGAAAGAGGTGAGCATGCGTCGGCCGTACCACTCAGAGGTGCGCTCAGCGTTCTTGTGTGGGTCGCCCATTCATATACCGTCTCTCGCTCTCTCTCTCTCTCTCTCGCGCACACACGGCAGTGATCTGCTGGCAGAGCCGTTGCCCGAGCTCAACAGCGACCCCTATACTGCGCACACTCGCCCATAGCAGCGCTGTGTCATACACGCAGACACGCGCACACTGGCCGTTAGGAGGAGACAGACACAGACTCAGACGGTAGGAGCGAGTTGTGTTTCTATTTTTAAAACAGGTTTCTGCTTCAGTTTTGCTTCATCGGTTCTGTTTCTTCTATTGCTTCACTTATTTGTGCACGTCTTTGTGCTGCTCCGTTCGTTCGTTTGAATCACCCAGCCCAGCGTTTTTTTTTACTGTTCGTTTGTCGCTATTTGTTTTATGCTTCGAAAGGGGTAACAGTTTAATGTTGCGTTGCGGGCAACAAGAACAATAAACTGCCGACGGCGGAGTTGGATGGGTAATTGGGTAATTCGGAGCCATTAATTCGAACACAAATTCAAATTAAAACACAATTCAATTAAAACACAATTCAACATATACTCGTGCACCGCACGCACTTTCTTTTTACCTCTCTCGCTGTCTCTTTCACTCTCTCGTTCGCTTCATCGTGAGTGGCCCACACTGTTTGTTGGCCGAATTGGCCGGAGATCACGACGCATGCGGGACAGAGTGAGAGACACAGAGAGAGAGAGATGGAAAGAGAACGCCACCGGGCGGTGGTCGGTCAGTTAGGATTGGTCGGGATTGGAAGCGAATGGTGTCGGACAGAGACCGGGCGTCTATGAGCGGGGTGATGAGCATAGGAGTTTCAGCGTCATTAGGATCACATATGTTTACCCATTGACCCAGGTGATTTGGGATTTTCGAGCATAGGTACTCCCGTACTGGGGGTCGGTTTGTTTGTTGTTGTCGTCGTCGGCGCGGTCTCTAATGGTCGCTAGGTCCTAGACCGGGGGCGGCAGCACTGTGTCGATCCGAGAAGGAGGTCTCGTTAATGTCGTCAAGGGTTAGACGACACACCTCATCAGGATATCAGCCGGCTTGCGACCACTAATCACCTACCGCTACTTCTGTGTGAGAGAGCGAGAAAGAGAGAGCAAAAAACAATAATAATATTCATGGAAAAGTAAACACGAATCGGAGATCCTCCTAGGCGTGAGGGACTGGCCGTTGACTCACGCACCGTTTGTTCCGCCTTCAGCCCCCCTCCTAATTAGCGGGTCGCGAAAAAGGCCAACCTCATGCCCGTACCGAAGGGACCTTCGGTCATTGTCCTGTCCTGTTTGTCCGTGCTGCTTTGGGCGAATAGGCCAACCGATCGCGCGCGCAAAATCTCTGCAGACGGCAGGCGGCAGGCAGGCAGGCAGGATGGGTGATGGGGGGGATTGTCTCCTCACCTGATGCGGGTGGTGGTGCCGGAAAAGCGGCTTTCTACATCCGCCGTTGCCATTGCCGCTGCTGCGTAATCAGGCAGAAGACGCAGTTCTTCGTTAACGGGAATACCCACGCACGCGATAGTAGAGCGCGGCGGGGAAGGGTAGGATCCGCGCGACAGCGACAGTGGCTGGTGGCTGGTGGTGGTAGTGGTGCCCGTACGTACACCAACTCAACTCAACGCGCGCGTTCTCAAAGCGCGGCGCCGCGTTATTATTCTTCGCGGTTCCGCGCGGCGCGAAAGCGATTCGTTGGATGATGTCCTTCTCGCTCGCGCACACGCGCGCTATCTAGTCTCTTGCTTGCCTCTGTGTGCGTGCATAGCGTTACCCCGTTCTCGTATATGGCGCCGTGGCGTGCGCGCGCGCGTCGTGGTAGTGTCGGCAAAGGTGAATGTCTAGTTGGGAGCTGGAGCTGGAGTTGCTGGACAGGCGGGTGGACGGGCGGGTGGACAGGCGAACGGATTACGAACGAACCGGACCGAACCCGCATGGGCGGGCGGGCGCGAGAACGCGGTCACACGGCGAGAGAAAGTCGAGATTGTCGCGCGCCCGCTCTAACGGTAACTTTTGGCTCTCCGAGCCGCGGTGAGCATCGCGCGAGAGCCCACCGTGAGAGCCCCGACGGAGGTGCTCGGCGGATCGCACGCGTGTGCGTATACAGCCCGTGTTGCCGTGTGTGATGTGGAGCAGCGCTCTGCTGCGGCTGCTGCTGACTGGGCTGACGACTATCACCGAGCCCGCGGGTGACTGTTGCGTTTAGTGACGCTTGGTGCTTTTAGCGTGTCAGTGCGTTGTTACGTGTCGTGTGTGCGCGGCCGCGCGTCTTACCCGTGTTTTCTTCCGCCCCCCCCACTGTTCTCCAAAGGTACGAGGCGCGGGGCCTTTGGTTTTGATCTTTTCGGTTTCGACTGAACCGATCCATTTCTTCTTTTCTTTCGTTGTGGTTGTTGTTTGTTCGTTTGTTTGTTTGTGGTTTCCCACGGTGCGCTGTGTGCGGTGTGTGTCCTGCGTGTCGTTATGGGCCTTTTCGGGGTCCTTCCGCGTGATTCGCGATTCGATCGGGGTAACCGATGACACACCAAAAGAACCTTCCTCTCTTCGCGTTCGTGCGTTTGCTGTGACTGAGGCTGTGTGTGTGTGTGTGTGTGTGTGATGGCAGGATGTGTCGACCATGGAAGGGGGACGGGGTGTCAATCTGCTTCGTCACCCACCGTCACCGTTGGGTTGTGTGCGAAAAAGGACACTTCACGTCCAACATTCACGCACCCCGCCCCCAGGTGTGAACCACCTGAGACGGAAGTATTGTTTTGACTCAATCCTTCCCTCGCGAGCTGGCCGCCAGATGGCGCTGGCTGGCACTGGCGCGCCCCTACCGACGAGACCAGGGAGTTCCAATTTAGAAACGAATATTCGGCAGACAACGACGACGACGACGACCAATTAGCGGCTCTCGCCCCGTCGTCCAAGTCCCGTGCACGCAACACGCACACACTTTGGTGATGTATGGTGTGTTTTGCGGGGAGGGGCGATGTAATAACACACATACAGACACACAGAGAGACCGATGTGCGCAACGAATCCCCATCACCCGTCCGTCGTCGCGATTCTATTTGATCTCTGAAACGCGCAACACCTCGCGGTTCTTCCTGTGTGAGGCACTGCGTCGATGTATGGGTGCGTGCGTGCGTGCAAATCGCCACCAGAGAACTGGATTGGATTCATCATCAGCAGCACCGGTGGCTTTGGGAAAGCTCTAAACGATTGTTTAGAAAGTCGAACTAACCACCAAGTACTGCTGGGAGCCTCCCAGGGAACATCTGTATGTCTGTGTATATTAAAGGGTTCGTGAAAGGGTGGTTCGATGGGGAGGGGGGGGATTCTGGAACTGTGGTGGTTGTGTCCTGCATGCTGCGTCCGATCCTGTCCGATTCGCTCTCGGCCCGGGCCGCGTAATGAATTAACGCAAACGAGAGCAAGATGAAACAAGATTGTTGTCTAGGGAGCTCCGCAGGCACAGAGAGAGAGAGATAGGGACAGAGAGGGAAAGAGAGAGAGAGAGACAGCATAAAAGCTGCTGGGCGAGCGAGAGGCGCGAATGAAACAAAGAAGCAGGAAAATAGAAACGTGGAAGGTGAGATTAACTCTGACACGCACCTAAACTGGGATAGGAGGCTGGAAACAGGATGAGAACAGATCCGAGGGGTGGGGTGTGGGACCCGGGAAATCGGAATCGGAAAACGAAAACAACAGTTGGAGAGAAAAAAAAAATCCACACAAAACTTGTGTGGAGAAGCGAAGAGTCATCGGAGGAGGATGGCTGCCTGTCTGCGGGTTGAAGTCACCTAGCGGCGCCGTCGTGTTGCGTGTTCTGTGTATGCGCCAGTGTGTGTTAGAGTTGAGCTTTTTTTTTTGAATCGCGACTTGCGTAGCTCTCTCTCTCTCCCTCTCAGGCCAGCGGATCATCAGGAATAACCTTTGATTTCTTAGGTGTGCTCTATTCCTCGAACCCACACGCACACAGCCACACACATAGTCGAACTCGCGTGGCGACTGTTTTTGCCCTGGCCCAAAATAGTTTTTCTGTTGTTGACTGCAACAGTGTTTCCCTTTAACACGTCCCGTCCAGTAATGTGTCTTGTGAATCCCTGCGACGTTGTCCGGGAAAGCCAGCATCGTGAGGCAGAGAGCGTAATTGGTCTAATTGTCACAACCACTTAGTTAAGAAAAAACAAACACCACAAGACGCTGGTCGTCGCCTTCCAAGTCAAAGAAGATGAAGAACAAGCAGAAGCAGTCAACCCGTTTGTGAGCGGAAAAAACACTCGGCAAGAACGAGTTATAGAGAGAGAGGCCAAAACGTACCATCGTGAGAGAGAGAGACCGCGAGCAAGCGAGAGGTTGAAGAGACATCAATAGTAGTGTGAGCCCGCGGGGTGATCAATTTGTGGTGAGTTGACCCCGTGCATCTCTGCTGGTCAATTGTTTTCCCCAACACACGGGCGCGAACGGAAAGAGATGAGAATGAGATAACCAATCCGCTCAACACGAACCAGAGTTTGTCTGGCTTTTTTCTGGAACACTTTTTCTTGCTTCCCAATCCGTATTGATCGGTGACGTAGAGAGGTTATCAGGTTGTTGCATCAATCCGCGTCATTTAGCTGTGACGTTCACATTGTCTTCTAAAGTTGATGTTCTCCGGAGCAGACAAATTCATATAGGGCAAGCAGGCCTGGGTCTCTCTTTTCTTTTTCGTTTCTTTTCGTCCGCTCCTTCGATTGCTTTTTTGAGAAAAGCTACAAGATTCTAGTCTGGAATTAAATCTATGCTGGCAGCAAAAAAGGATGCCCGAGCGAATGTCGAACTCGAAGCATGCAGAGTTGCAAAAGTGTTCATAGGAAAGTGGTTGCTTTTGGTCCAGTTGTTCCTGACACGGGAAAAGCATCTGATGTAATAACGTGCTCGTGCTTTGCTTATACTGGAAATTGTGACTACGCCCCTAGACCTGCTGGCAGTTGCACACTGATTTTTGCCTGCTTGTCAGTTCGCCCCTAGCTACTAGCTGGAACTATAAACTGCGCTTGACGCCAACGGACGACCTCGGCCGGACCAGCGCCGCTCCGGCCTCGACCATGGCCATCGCTCAGGCGGAGCACTGGCGCTTTTTGGGAAAGTCAGTAGAAACCGTTTCCGTCCGAGAATTTCGTCCGTGCGAACGAACACACCACTGAAGTCTCGGTTGCTTACCACCAACACGGGCTCGGGCTATAGCCCCGAAGTCCGGGGTCCGGGTAGCTGGTTCGTTACACCGCAATTTATGATGTAAATAACTCAATGACAGCCTCGCAACTCGTTTGAGCTGCGTGTTGCGTACACGCGGAGCGGAGCTGTCATTTGACGGAGTTCTATTTGATGTGCATAATGTTCGACGCTGACAGCCATCGCGTCGATGGCACACATCCGTAATTATGATGAAATGAATTCAGTTCATCTTTATTCCGATCAGTGATTCTGTAGGTCGGAAATGGGCCGGTCCTAGATGGCTGACCACTGAGATTGCCGTTTTTCCTTTCGTCGCGCCCTAGGGTCTTATCCGCCATTTTCTCAATCGAGAGCAGCAAACGCCACGGCCTACGCCAGTGCACACACAGACACACACGCTTGCATCGACAACATCCTGTGTATATTGAGCACTGTCGCGCGCGGTGTCGCCTTTCAGTAGTCGAGCTCTGGCGGTCTAATTATATCTCTCCACTCGCTGCTCGGCAACAACTACAAACACGTACCTGACCCCGACGCGGGACAGACACCCGCCGCCAGCCACAACACAGCTGTTCGTTCGTTCGTTCGTTGGTTTGCACTTTTGTGCGCCCGCCAACAGACACGCACGCGCGCGGCTCTGTTCGCGCCCCGCGCATGGAACTGCTCGAATGAGGCGACAATGTTGACGACCATCAATCAATGCGCTGCGGTCCGCGAACTTCCTCGCCCCGCTCACTGGCGGCTGGCTATCATCGATCAACGCGCTCAAGCAGACTCAGCTTCGTGGTGCACCTCTTCTATCAACTCGAGTTCGAGCAGTTCCTAGCGGCGTGAACAACGACGGTGTGTGGAGTGGCTGTACGGTGTCTTTCCCAGTGTTTCCTGATGTTTCGACTGTGTTGAGCAATGTAGAGATCCGACACGCAGAAGGACATGCCTATAAAACACACTGTTACAGAAAGCATCAGACATTGTTTCTGGCCCCAGACCTCTAGATCACTCAGTCGGGTGATTGTCGGAGCAGAAGAGCAATAATGACTGTGTTGTAGGAGAAGAGAGACCACAGATAGCGAGAGTGAGAGAGAGACGGAGAGACAGTGATGCCAACGAACCAATCTTTATCGTGCGCTAATCATCAAACGTCGAGACGATGAGATGGGATGGCCAATACTGGAGTAATAATTTCTGCACACAGCCTATAGAGCGACAGCGACTTGTTGGAATGACGCGTGGGGGTCTCTGTAAAACTCCCTGCGCATGCGCGCGCCGGCGTCCTCATCCGACCGATTTAATTTGGGGGGCGTGCACATTACAACAAACGCAGCAAGCCAACAACCAGTAGTATATGGGGATATTCTGAGAGCCGTGGGCCAGGTCCCGCCTAGCAGCGTTTCATTTAAATTTTCGCAAAAGCCACAGCCCCCCTCAACGAACAGTTCTCTCGTGAAGATCCAGAACCCACAGACAGTGACGAACTTTACCGGTAGAGATCGCACACTCATCAGATAATGTGGACCAGGTTTGCATTTGGGAAGTACGGTGGGGGAGACCTTACGAGAGGCACTTCTGGTGTGGTATCTGGTTACCACCTGCACTGTGGACCGTGCGAAAAAACCTCGTTACCGCAAGCGCTCACATTATTGGGTTACAGGCGCGTCAATAGCGTCCACTTGGGAAGACATTAAAAGTCTATAGCGTCCGTACGTTTGGTCACCGTGATTCATTTTGAAACGAAGAGGAAACCGATTTTTCTGTGTGCTCCACACAAACCCGGACGAAGTCCAGACCGGAGAGGTCTTCTCGGCCGACTTCACGATTGGACCATTTGAAGATCGCGCACTTCGCGACACAATTCTTCCAGCAGCATCAACAACGACGTCTAGTCTCTGGTACTATGCTGTCTAGTCCGTAGAGCTGCTGCCAGTTTTGTTCTTGTTCTCCTTGATAGTCGTTGCAACCGGAGACCTCCGGCGCCGTGCGGCCGTGGAAACCTGATATCGGTGCGTCTCTCGGCGCAATGATGCTGTGCCAGAGGGACAGAGCTCTAGCGGGGATGATCTCAAGTCACCTTCTCATTCACCTGCTGCACCGGAGGGCATTGCAAAATAAACATGGCTAAAACAAAGGTCATGACACAGTCCCGTAGGCAGCGCCTCCAAAGACAAATCAATACATCTACCGATCACAATCTTGAGAATGTCGGAAATTTCGAAATTACGGATCAGAGAACTGGATCCTAACTCAGGCCCAAGAAAGCAGGATAAATGCATTCGAACGAAAGATCCTCAGAAGAATCCTCGGCCCAATAAAGGATGGAGAATATTGGATGACCAGATATGATAGTGAAATCCAGAAGTCGCGGCGATGGTTAAAAAGCAAAAACTGCAATGGGCGGGCCACATCATAAGAATGAACGAGACAAGGAGCCCAAAAGGGACTAGATATAGATTAGGGGGGGCATTGCTTAGCCCTTAGTCCTGGGAAGTCCAAGAGTCTAAGAATTCTGCTCTGGGGGGTCCCCAAGGGTAGGTGAGACTATGCAGTCTTCCGTCAGGTTTGTTGTGAAGTTACCAAAGCGGCGCCATGAGGCCTAACCGAACCTAAGCGTTTAGCAAGTACCTACTGGACACCTCCTCGTGGTGGTCCCTCCTGCAAGGGCACCTAAGAGCTAGAAAGTGGTTTTTAGTTGGTAAAAATCTGGCATGCGCTGGCTGGCCGTATCTTTTGAAGATTTTTCCAGATGTAAATCACAGAAAAAAAGAGTTCTGCTCTGGTGGTGTACAGTCGACACAACCTACCCTAATTCAGGGTTCAGCGGCAAGCCTACGGCGGGTATGCTGCGCGGATTTCTAGCATAATTCTGGCGTGAGTCATAGAGGACACGTGTGGACTCGCGCTCGCTCGTGTATGTGTTTACCTTCGCAATCGGTAGTGTGCTGTTGTGGTCGTCGACGCGGTACGTGCCGATAGCCGACCACCTCGACTGACTGGTGTTGGTGTGTGAATGTTGCGCGTGTCTTTCCGGTGCGATGCGGTCCATTTCACGAGCACGTTTTTATCATCGCACACATCGTGTGGGCTCGCATTGCTCATCGCTCATCGTCTCTATCTCGCGTGTGTGGCAATGGACAGCAACATCATCGTTCTCTAACACATTTCAGCCGCAACAGCAACAGCAGCAGCAGTTAGCAGTTATACGATCTAGTCGTACGTGATCGCTTCCACCACAAGGCGTAGCGAGCCAACCGAGAGTTATATTAACCGAGTAAAAAAAAAAAAAACACCCCAAGTGACAGTGTGAGTTTGTGTGCGGGTGTGTGTTCGTGAGTGCACTGTATCAACCGGGCAACACCGGAAGTTCGCGCGTTCACAGAGACGCGCACCGCAAGGCTCAGGAAAACGAAGTTAAAAAACAATTTAAAATAAAACCAGTACAGCCCAAAGGAGTTAAGCGAAAGAAAGCGCGGAGTGAAGGGAGCGATCAACCAACAACAACAACAACAGCCTTCATCAACCCACCTACACACCACCACCACCACCACCAACAAGAACAGCTACTACTACTAGTAAAGCACGCATTCTCGTCACCATCACATCTTGTTGGTCTCTTGGTGTGCGCGCTTTGGTGCGTTGGGAGCCGCGTAGCGCCGACGGCGGTTTGTGCGTTAAATGTTAATTTTCGGAGGTAATATATATTATTGCACCCTTGGGTAATCCAATCTATCAAAACACAGACACACACACTTACGATCCGATGTAGAGAAAGTGCCGTGGGGGGAAGGGGGATGATGGTGATGGTGGTGTTTACCTGAGCGAAAGCCTATCCTCCGGCACGCCAGATACGAAAACGCAAAATTGCCGTTTTTATTGCGATTGCGATGTACGCAGATTTGCCGATGTTTTCCATCAACATCAGCACCACCACCACCACCGCCACCACCAGCGTCAACCTGCTGCTGATCATTAGGCTGGTCTGTTGTCAGCCGCCCTCTCTCCTTCTCTCTCCCTCCTCACGGTCATTCATATGAACCGGTTAAGTGTGTGTAGGGTTTTTTTTTGCACGTTTCGTTTGCATGATCATTGCACGCATCGTATGTCGTGTTGGCGTGATTTTTTTTCTCGTTGTTGTTGCTTGTTTTGGTTTTAGCTTGTTTTCCGTTCCGTGCTACAATAGTACAATTAATAGAGTGTCGGTGGCGTGTGTACATGTTTAGTATTTAGCCGCGGCGATGCCTTTCGGTTTTGTTAGTACAGTATTTAGCGCTGCATATTTGTTTTGTTTTTCGTAATTTGCGAGCTGCGGCCCGATTGAGTGAGTTGTTATATTTAGAAGTGTGACCGAAGTACTGATATGAAAACATGCCCCCGGTAGAAATCGAAAACAACAAACAAACGACCAAACAAATCCGGGGTGTGTCTAATGTGTTTGTATGAGCGTGTGTAATATTGTTTTTATTTTATTCTACATCATTACCCCTAGAATCGTGTACCGCAAATCGTTGTGACGCAAGAGAGTGTGTATGTGTGTGATTTTAGTTGTTTTTTGTTATTGTTTCGCGTTCGGCCCGCCAGAAGCTAAGTGACCCACCGTAAGTGTGACTCGCAGCGAAGGAAAAGAGTTAGAGCGGGGCAGCGAGAAAGAGAGCGAAAGAGCAAGCAACACAGGAAGGCAGAGAAGAAGAAAGAGAGCTAGAAACAGAGAGAGAACCAGAGCTTTTTAAACTTGGTCTGAACCTGAAACCAAATCAAAGACAAAGAGATGAAAGAAACTTCATGCTCAAAGTCTCTCAAATGACAACAACCAAACAGCCACCAAATTAGAAAAACCAACAAAAAATCAAAATCATCATCAAGTCACATTGTTGTCACCAATACTCTCGCGCATGAAGAGTGACGCAGGAGCCGATTATAAGCTGCAGCCGGACAAACATCAGCTTTTTCTAGGTAAATAATATTACTCACCTTTCAGCACGACAGGCGAAAAATGTTGACAACAGGCAGTGAAAATGGACGCACGCAACATTAGTTTAAAGGATAGGACACTTTTTTTATCTATTAAACAGTTGTCAGAAGCAGCTGTCAAAAATTACCGATTAACTATTAATTTTTACAAGGTGGCCTTTCGTTTTGTTCGTGCAACAATCTTCCCCTTTTCAACTGAAGAGAATCTTCGTACGCTTTTCTGCCCCAACTATTGGTGGTGTGTTAAAGGTACACTTAACCTTTGTAATTTATCTTTTCGTAGTCACCATTCACGAGAAGGTGCCGTCGGAGAACTGTCGAAGAAATGATTGCGCAAAAACCGTTTTGGGCGTCTATAGGCAACGTTGAACTTACGACTTATGATTTTGGTTATTAGTATAGTCAACTCCATAGTAAACAAAATATCTAACTCTATAAATGTTGTGATTTGTGTCCAGTTGCCACAATCACACAGGAACTCAAACGCAACCCTCAATTTGCAATCCCTCAACGATAGTTTTACACGTGATTACTCCATGTATTTCATTTTTTAAGCAAATGGAAAGAAGAATGTATTATAGAAATTGAACTGTTTGAGCTGGGGTCGAGTTTAGTTTAAAATGTAACGATCTTTCTTTGATCCTAAAACTAAAACCGGTTCCAGGAGACCACCGTCACCAATAAGATTGAAACACATACATATATTAACCAATCGGCAGCAAATGGATAACATTAGAAAGAAGAATGCCGCATCGTTCGCCCTAAGGTGTATCTTTTTATACACTCAGTCAACTTTCTATAGCCGCACCCAAGCTTTACGCACTTCGCCATGTTTGCAACGTATTTTTTGAAAAAATTACAATTTCAGTGTGATTTTTTGGTAAAAAATCAAATAATAGTATGATAGTGTGTGTGCAGCATTTGTTAAAATTAGTATACGTCAATTTCGTGACTGTCAACTTTCTATAGCCGCACTTTGAATTTTGCTTCCGAGAGTAGTGTTCGTAACGAGTTTTCCAAGTAAAATTCTTAAATATGCCAAAAGGAAGTGTTTTAAGTGAAAAAGAAAACGGATTGATAGAGGCATATAGGCTGGAGGGTGTAGCGATTCGAGAAATGGCTCGAAGAATTAAGAGACACGATAAAGTGATCCGTAATTACTTAAAGAATCCTAAACGGTATACAACTGTGCAGCATACTCTAAAAAAATCCAAGATGTCGATGAGGTTAGGTGATCTTTTCTGATGAAAAAATGTTAAATTTGGATGGGCCCGACGGTTTAACAGACTACTAGCGAGATTTACGCAAAGATCCGGAGTACTTCTCCTCCCGTAATTTTGGAGGAGGATCTCTGATGCCGTGGCTTGGGTTTTGCTCAATCTGGCTTTTACATCCTGTTAAAATGGACTCTAACGATTCTAGAAGAGTGCCCAAATTCTAGAAGAGTGCCTGATCCCGTTTACAGCTGCCCACAGACGAAAAAAAAGGGTTTTCAACAAGATAATGCTAGCATTCCCACCAGTTTGATGACTAGAAGATGGTTTGCTACCCATGGGGAATATTGGTTGGACAATTTTATACCGATTGGAAGCAATACAGCTCTATTGATGAAGCAATACAACTCTATTAAGTTATCTATTTTGGAAGCTTGGGAACAAATGGACCCAAAATTTTTGAAAAACGTGGTTAACAGTATTACAAACAGAGTTTTCCAAGTCATTCAGCGATCAGGAAAGCCAACTGACTATAAACCTCACAATAAATAAGGAGACTTGAAAAAAAATACACATATTGATCATTTTATTAGGTGTGGCTATAGATACTTGACAGTGCCTGTATCGTATTTGGTCGAAAAAAAGCTAGAAATCAAACAAATTCAATCCAACTAGATGGGTTTATTAATGATTTTTCTTACTTATAAAAGTCCCCAAACCAGAAGTTGAATAGAAAAGACGGGTGGGAAGATACGTTATAAACGTGGGTGCGGCTGTAGAAAGTTTACTGAGTGGATAGTAATATTCTGAGCCATTCGTGTTTATTTGCTGCGTGGCGTGTCAGAACGCGACCTATTTTGTTGTTTTTGTTTACATGATTCTCTCCTAAATCAACCATAGCCGGTGACGGCCACACTAAGAGTACATGATTCTTTTTCTGATTGTTTTTAATGTATCTCTCTCTCTCTCTATGGTTGGGGCTTGCAAAAGTAGAACAACGCTAAAACAGTAAAAATCTATCCCACCACGGTGCCGATAGTTAGTGACACGCCAAGCGCAGTGAAGTTTTTAGCATTTGTTTTTGCAAAACAAAACGTACAACGGTGTCGTCATAGTGCGCTCAACTGAAAGGAACTCATTAGTTGAGTCCGAATAAAAAGCGGAGCTTTTGCACCGCGCCCGAATAGATTTGCCACTCATGTTTGCAATATAGCGAGGTGAGATTGCTCACGCTGGCGCCTTTCGCTCTCACGATCTGCGAAACAGAGGATTCAAAAGCTGGAAGTACCCTTCGATTGTCTGCTTCTCTTTCGCACTAAGGGAAGTCGCCATCTTCGCGGCCAGTTCTTCTTGCCCTCGTCGCGATACACGCACACACACGTGCAATCGACTGGTTTATTGCATCTCAGCGCTGAGCTGACGCTTCTTCACGAATTGGTTGCTGTTTTAACACACTTTTGCGGTCTGCATTTAAAGAGTCATAATTCGGCCTACAACACACTATTTCTCGCTTCCAGCATAATAATCACATAGTGAGAGGAGGATTCTTACCAGTCAGATAGGCGACTAAACAATTAACAAAATGGGTAGATCCCGAACAAATTGCTTTGCAATACCCCACATCATCGGTTCCCAAGGGTAGGGGAGACTTCGCCGCCTTCGGTCAGGTTTGTTGTGAAGTTACCAAAGCGGCGCCATGAGGCCGAACCGAACCTAAGCGTTTAGTAAGTACCTACTGGACACCTCCTCGTGGTGGTCCCTGGATAGTACACGGCCAGTACTAACTAAGTCTCAGATCGATCGCCTAATCGATCAATACGGAGAGGGAAGACGGTGAAGCGACCTGAGCAGCCACATGATGTCTTCATCGTCATGGAGGTCGGTGAGGCAACCTGAGCAGCCACAGGATGTCTTCACCGTCGAGAACAGTGAAGCGACCTGAGTAGCACAGGATGTTTTCACTGTTCGATGTGGTTTCCACGCGCGTTGTTTTCCAGCCCAAGCGCAAGCGGATGTAGGCTCGTCCTTGTCGGGCGAAGTTAAGTCTGGCGACAGTCCCGCCTGAAAGGGCACATAAGAGCTAATAAATACTGATCTGTTTTTTTAGTCGTTAAAAACCCGGCATGCGGTGGCTGGCCGTATCTTTTGCAGATTTTTCCAGATCTAAATCACAAAATAAATACCCCACATCATCTGTGACAAAGGTTGTGATAGTCTAATAAATCGACAATACGGCATGCTACTAATCCAGCCGAGTCCATGGACGTTGCTTATGTTGGCCGGTGGTTGCCTTCGGTCAAATTCAACCCTTCTCTGGACAATTTTGCCAGTGCCAGTGTCTAGTGTCCTCAACATCAAGCTCGAATCAGATTTTGAGAGAAACGGCCGGTTTTTCTTGTTTGGTTTTTTGATTACTTTACCTGTTGTGCCCCTTTAACGGTGTGATTCCAATTAGTAGTGTTTAAATTCAGAATGGTAGCAGAACGTTCAAAAACATTTAGAAACACCTCACCGATAATTAAATGAGTAAAACCATAAAACAATTAATTTAAGACGATAGTACCAAATACACCTATTATAGTAAATGCTTTTTGCCCGATTTCATCATCTATCCATTTATTTATGACACTTTATTTTTCGTATTATTTATTATTATTTGCGTTAATGTGTGCTTGTGGAGTAGTAGTTGCTAGTGATGGATAGAGTAGCTGATCCCCCGCAGTTGGTTCCGAACAAAGTAGAGATTTGAAAAAGAAAAGTAGATGAAATTAAATGGAAGTGGCCAAGTCTGGAGCTGCTGGGGTAGCAGCTCCCAGCCACGAGATTGGATTGTATCTAGAACCAGTTTTGCTTTGTGTGCAGGCGTAGGTTTTTTTTAAATCTTAGAAGAACGGACCGGGCCGTATTTATCAGCCGCAGGTTGTCGTGGAGCAAAATGACCTTTCCGTGTCTTCTGGCTCCTTTTTGGTTGTTTTCCGTTGAGTGAATTTCGATCAGTGCTTCAAATTTACTTTATATCGGTAACGATCTGTAATAACTGTTCCATCCGGTGTTAGGAGCTTGTGTGACACCACACCTTTCTGGTCCCACACATCCTTGCTTTTTGCCGAATAGAGCTGGTTTTGCCGGGTTAAGTTGATCGGTTGTCCAGGACTGACCCATGCCTTTTCCGTTTGTTCTTTTCATATTCCAATCCTTCTAAACATTTAAAGATTTGATCGATACACGATTTTACGTGGGATTTACGTGCAAAGACAACACGGACACGTCATTAGCATTATACAATAGCATATCGTGCTCTGGTCCGACCCCCTCCTTTTATGCTGTTTGTCACTGGCCATGACAACGGATCGGACTGTTTAGGGCTGAGGGCCGTGCCCATTTTCGTAGTGGGCCATTGCAAAATTAGTTTAGAAGTGGTGCGTGCCTTAATATCTTATTGCTTCATATTTTATGCATTTTTCGATCGTCAAAGACGTCATTCGCTACTGTTGTCGTGGAATGCTCCGTAGCGGTGTACTGTACCTGCCTCTATGACGGTTCCGTGCGTAAGCGAAGGGAAATACGCGAAGGAAACGCAAAGGAAAACAGAAGAGAGGACACGAGGACAGGGGTACCGTGTACGATGCGCGCAATGCGCCAATTTACTTTACCTATACACCAACACACATACACACAATCACCAACACACCGATCAGCAGTGTTTTGCATTCCGGTGACAGAAAAGAAAATAGAAAAATAATAATAAGTACTCTCCGGGCGTTTCCGGATGTCCGGAATGCGCGCCGCAAGGCAGCAAGCGGAGTCCGTTATCCTGCAGAGTACAGTGCACCCCTCGAAAAGGGGCGCAAACGACGTTTCCTATACTCGAGCGATAAGAAAGTGCAGAGAGACTGGTTGGAAGGGAGGCAGGGGGAGGGGGCAGGACTATTCCTTCGTCAAGGATGTGGAATGTCGAATTAATATGTTGGAAATGGAATGCCGAGTGCCCTGCTTTGTTCCTGTTGGCTGGCTGTCCTGTGCGAGAAATACAGAGACAGGACGATGAGAGAGAGAGAGAGAGAGAGAGAGAGAGAGAGAGAGGGAGAGAAAGAAAGAGAGAGAGAGACAGGGAGCGGATTGGTACTGTTTCATGGGATAGAAAAATATCAAGGTTTGGGAACGGAACGGATGAGCAAGAATGCTGCTGCTGCTGCTGCTGCTGCTGTATAGAGCTCGGTTCCGGTCCGAGAAGGATATGTATCGATCCTCCGATCTTTTCTCTCTCTTCAAAGCGTACGTCATACTCGCGCGGCCAACTAAACAAGAGTTCTGAACTTTTTGCTACACATTCCTTGGTGTGTAACTTTGAGGGGGGTCTTGTTTCGAGAACTAGAGAAGATCATGACCAAAGTCTGGTCTGACTTGGCTCGGCAACCTTTCAAAAGTGTCTGGTGGATGGCCTCTTGGGAGTAATTCCCACGGACACACAGGACACACTGTAATTGTATTAGTCTTTGGAACATATCTTCCATCCTTTTAAAAAACATAAATCACACCAATTTGCGTACATTTGTTTATAGCATCTTAAATTGTTTATCGGGCACTCATAACATTAACGGTTCGACACCATGGCGAGGCTTCCGTCGTCTAGAAAGCTCAGGACCACAGGGCTACACGATGGTTGCCAACCAGTTACTAGCGACTAACTTTGCACCCCGTTCGTTTACTCATTGGCAGATAGCGGATTGGGAGCCAGCACCATTACGGCACGGTGGACACAGATGGGTCCAGGACCAACGGCCGGCTCGTTGGTCCCGGACGACACCAACGGCTCGGGCGTCGAAGGCGGCAAGCATTTGGACGTCGGCGACATGAGTGACGTAAGTACTAGCATCCAACACCCTACACAGGAAATCATCGACAGGTCACGCTCATTGTCTCCGAGATTTAAAGGACCTCGAAGTCCTCTCTCGCCAAGGACCGCTACGAACGCGTGAGTCACGCGCTCACAGTGGCCCGGCCGAATGTCCGTTGCCTACTAATACCACCGCATCTTGCCTAAATACCTAGTCGTGTCTTTTTTGTTCATCAAATAACAATTTACGATGTAAACAACACGCAACACGTGCTGCCAATGTGCGGAATTGCATTTGTTTAAATACAGCGTCATCCATTTTGTAGTTTAAAAAAAACAAAAACTAAAACTAAATAACACGCATGAAAAATTAAGATTTTAATGAATTTTATTTATTCTAAAGTTTGTATTAGGTGTTTGAATTAATTCCTTCCGTTTTACAATAGATGGCTTTATTCACTAAATATTTTTATTATGAAATATGTGTTTGATAGCTACTGTCATTACGCATCTAACGCAGTATAGGTTTGTTTGTTGAAGTGTAAACAAAACCCATGTAAACCATTTTTGAACCCAAAGGTTGAACCCACAATAAAAAAAAGGTTGATGATGAAGAATTGGTAGCATTACTCGATCGAAATGCATGTCACATGCAAAAAGAACTTGCAGAAATGTTAGGAGTTGACCACACGACAGTTTCCCATCGCCTGAGTGCCGTGGAAATGATTAGAAAAATGTTTTATGTGTTCCACATGAATTGAAAAAAAGAGACATTGAAAGAAGGAAAACCATTTGCGAATTTCCGCTTGTGCGACTGTAAAGAAACGTCAAAACCTATTTCGAAAATGCCGGATGGGAATTGTTAACCCACCCCGCTGTATTCATCAGATGTTGTTCTTTCGGAATAGTATTTGTTCCGTTACATGAGTAACGATTTGGCGGCACAGCGGTTGACTTCCTATGAAAGTATTGAAAAATAGGTCTCTGAGGGGATGGCTCCTACAGATGAGATGCACAATCTCATACTTTCATTAAGGTAGTCAATACTTTCATCAAATTAGTCATACGTTTTGTTGCTGTAGTTAGGTCACAAATGTAAAATAAAAATGGAAAGAATTAATTCAAACACCTAATACTTTGCCATTGTGCGTGAAACACAATACACAATTGTTATATAACGAACAGAAAACCCATCGCCCGGACTTTTTGTAGGCGAGGTGCACCGGTGCTAATGGGCAACTGACTTTTATCGGACTCCACCTTGCGGGGGAGTTCTGCGGGGAAGGAACTCGCCCTTCCAACCCTTAAGACTGGCCTGGCCTTAAGACTATGTGTGTTTGTTTGTTTATATTCCACAAGTTATCTATTTCTCTTTCTATTTTCTCATTTTTGTTCCTTTAGGACGTAAGTTGAAACAACCTTGGCTGCGGACTGCGGAAGGTCACCACCTACCTCTAGTATGGTAAACAACAACGCAGCAACACACACTCCCACCATCCTTACCAAGGCTTCTCGGTTGATTTTCGGTTGCGAACGAGGACCTGCCTCCACAAGTCTAGCGAAGCCGTCGTGATATGGCGGGATGTTGATGTTGTGTTGATGCGCTCTGTTTACCATAGAGATATGCTTCACAGTAGTCTCTCTGTTTTCCTATGATCAGTAGCATTCATCATCCGTGACCATTTTGTTTCTACTCCCACAAACCCTTCTGTCGCCCATCTTCCCACCTTCATTTATCACATCGTCCTCCTTTCCCTTTCCCTATCTAACGTTGGTGTTAGGACGAACAGGACCTCTCGTCGGCTGACGCCGAAGGCGTATGGAGCCCGGACATCGAACAGAGCTTCCAGGAAGCGCTTGCCATCTACCCGCCGTGTGGCCGCCGGAAGATCATCCTCTCGGAGGAGGGAAAAATGTATGGTAAGTAGCAAGTACTCACAAGAGTGCAAAAAAAGGCTCTTTTGCCTCCGAGCATCAAAATATGCTTCGAGAAAAGAAAAGCAAAGCTTTGACCAAGCTTTCGTTTCATTCGGTTTTTCTTGAAAAAAAAAAATAAATAACCGGCGGACTCAACCGTCCTTACAGCCAATATGCACGACCAAGGTGATAACCTTATTGGTTTTCTTTCTCCCTCCTTATTTGTAGGTCGTAATGAACTGATAGCCCGCTACATTAAACTCCGTACTGGCAAAACGAGAACTCGGAAACAGGTCAGCTCACACATACAAGTATTAGCCAGACGGAAGCTGCGTGAGTTTCAGGCTAAAATGAAAGTGGTAAGTACGACGTGTGACGTACGACGTGTGACGCACGAACTGCCAACTGTCTAGGATTAAGAATGAGAATTGTTGTTTGACCCAATTTGCATACCCGCAGCTCACAGAAAGCTTGTGTGTGACACGCCTATGATGGTTCCGTTAAAGCTCGTTTAGTGTTGAGAAAACATACCACAAGTAAACTCTGAATACTTCTGGCTTTTTTAGTGAAACGTCCTTTGTGTGGTAGTCGTCCTAGACAGCGTCCACTTGTCTGTGTTATTTTCATTATTTTACCCCGTTTTCACATGTACTATCCGCGGCCCGGTCTAGGATCACTCGATGGTGGGCGGTGTCAAGGATAAAATTTTCCCGGCACCTGACATCGCGATTCCTATGAGCAGTGCCCAGATCGTCACGATGACGGCGTCCAAAGGCGTTCGCCTTACCCCAGCCAATCCTTCTTACCACCACCTTCCGTACAACCAGCATCACCAAAACCATCACCTCCATCACCACCACCACCAGCCCCTACAGGGTACCGTTAGTGTAAGCGAAGATCTTGATGTATGAGTTGCTCGCTCGAGATTGCCGGCTTCTGCATAATATAGCGCGCCCTCAAGGAGCAGCCACTGCGCTGCGCCGTCAGCACTAATTCTGCGGCCACGGTTTTTTTTGTTAGATATCTCGATGCGACTGGCCATCGGCATCGCATTTGTTGTAGGGCATCGTGTGCGCGTCAAAGTACACTGTACTACCATTACTTCATACTACGCACAAGCTAATAGCTAAAAGCAGCAGCTGATTTGCGTAATTCGCTCAGTTTGTGTTTTCTGTGAACCGCAACCGTTCATTGCCAGATTGATGTACTGTATAGCTTCGGAGAGGAGAGCTTCGAAGGAGAGAGAGAGAGAGAGAGGCGCCGGTAGTGTTATAACACTACGCCCTCTACTTCCCTTCGTTATAACACTAAGTTCTTAATTATTTTTCACCCGTGTTCACTCGGTGCATGCTTCTCTAACCGTGTTAAAAGAGTTGGTTGAGGACTACCAATATAAGAAGCACACCGAAACAGACCCGGAATGTCTAAATCGCTTCGTGATGCCAAGGTCGCGATCGTCCTGTGGCTGTCGCCGGTTTTCGTGACACAGTCTAGACTAAAACCCACAACGTTTGAAAACGATGAACTGTTCAATCTAATCACAACCACTACTATTTGTGTCGTCCGTATGGCCTTTGGCAGCAATTCTGGCAGCCAGGGTTGCAGCCGAGCACATCCCAGGACGTGAAGCCATTCGCGCAACCCGGCTACCCGATAAAAACCGCGACCACGGTGTCAGAGAGCGCTCTACAGCCAGCGCATCCCTGGGAAGGACGGGCGATCGCGACGCACAAGTTCCGTCTGGTGGAGTACAGTGCATACCTGGAGCTGCGCGTGGAAGATAATGTGAGTAAAGAGTAGTTGCTGGGTTACCAGCAACAGGTTGGGCTAACGTCTGCTTGCTTGCTTGCAGTATCACAAGCACCTGTTTGTGCACATAGCCGATACGCCGGCCCACCCGCTGTTGGAGTCGGTCGAAGTGAAGGAGATTTACGATAAGTTCCCGCAGAAGTCAGGTGGTTTGAAGGAGCTCTACGAGAAAGGGCCAAGCAATGCATTCTTCCTCGTGAAGTTCTGGGCCGACCTGAACACCAACATCGCGAATGATGCTGGCGCGTTCTACGGTGTCAGTAGTCAGTGAGTACCTGCTGTTAGAAGTTCTGGAAAATTCTTCACAGCTCCCCCCCTCGCGGTTCAAGTTTTCATTCTCTAATCATTCGCTCTATAATCTCTACTTCCAGCTACGAAAGCAACGACAATATGGTGATCACCTGCTCGACGAAAGTTTGCTCGTTCGGCAAGCAAGTGGTGGAGAAGGTGGAAACGGAATATTCCCGTGTCGAGAACGGGCGTTACGTGTACCGCATCAGTCGGTCGCCCATGTGCGACTACATGATCAACTTCATCAACAAGCTCAAGCACCTTCCGGAGAAGTACATGATGAACAGTGTGCTCGAAAACTTCACCATCCTCCAGGTAAGGGTTGTGCGCACGTGCTCCCACCGGCGAATACGGTGGACGCGGATCGTAACCACCCTTTTTGCCTTTGCTCTATCCAGGTTATATCCAACAAGGATACGGAGGAAACACTGCTGTGTGTGGCATTCGTGTTCGAAGTGTCTACCTCGGAGCACGGTGCCCAGCACCACATCTACCGGCTGGTGAAGGAATAGCTAGACTCCGGCAGCCCCTACGCGGACCAGACCATTGTCAGCAGTATGTTAAATAATCATAGTCCTATTGTTAGCAGTAGTTACAACAATAATAGCTATAAGGAGAGGGAAGACAGCAGTAACACGAGCAGCGCCATTCTCAGCAACACAAACAACGTACTGAACGATACTGCTTGCAACAACGCTACTACAACTACTACTAGCGCTACCACCACCACCCTGTTCTTGCCAGTGATCGACATTCAGATGGAGACACTTTATCCCCAGCCTACGGCCGCCTGTTCTCCCCCGGCGCCGCCACCGCCGCCACCGGCGCCGGCTGTGGTTGCCACGCTGGGCATTGCAGGGGTTGTGCCGACCACCGGTGCCCTACTCGAGAAGCCGGGAGTTGTAGTTGAGCCCGTCGTTGAACCAGACCATCTGCACCAGGTCTCAACGGTCATGGCTGCAGAAACGACCAACGACCTTGGTGATGGTGCTGGTGCTCCTCGCCCATCGTGCTTCGCCGAGGAGTCGCGGCCACACCAAATGGGGAAGTGCGTCAAACAAGAACTGCTTGGCGAAGGGGGCGATGTGAACGATTACGCAGCCATGATCGCGATCGTGACAACCGCTACGAAACACTCTGAGGACTGTTAGGACCACCATCCATGCCCCCTTCTAACCCGTTCGCATTTCTTATTTTAGTTTAAGCTAATAGTGTTTGTCTGGCAGTTAAGATACTCACGCAAACGACGACAGCAAGACGCGAAGGGAGACTGCGTTGAACTGTTCTTGAACTAGACGTAAAATTAAGTAAAATAACAAACAGTGCCTATATACACATGAGGAAGCAAGCGGTACACTGGCAACTGTCGGCTAAAGTCAACATTTGGCGGCTAGAGTCAGCATTGGAAAGTGGTATGCATCCGGTGCATAATAACAAGTACTGTCACAATAGAATCCATAAATATGTAGGTGAAAGGCGCCATACAGCAGCTAAAGCGATTCTAGTAAGGAAAAGTCCGCAAACCATGAAAGTATACGTCACGGTGTATGTAGGACAAAGGACGCTATCCCTAACACGCCGATGACGACGGCGTACATTGAGGAAGTTTTCGTCAAAGTCAAATCTCCTTTCCGACTCATCAGAGCTGAACAGACGACGCATCTGCGGGATGATCGGGATGCTTGTGTGTTGAGGTGCGCCTCTCATATTTCATTTCGTGAAGCAAACGAATGTGTTTTGTGCAATGTGCTGGATGTGAAACTAAGAAGCTGCTGAGCAGTTTCAGATTTCCTCACTTTTGCCTTTTTTCGTTTTCAGCGCCCCATTTGGTAACGTTGCTATCTGGCTATGAATAAATTAGGTGGTTCCAGAAAGTTAGTTCAAGCAGGTGGAGATGGGTGGTTCCAGAAAGTTAGTCCAGAAAGTTAGTTCAACCAACCAGGTGCCCTAGACGTCAGCAGGTTTTCTATTTCTTTTTGTAATCAAACATTGCAGCACTGCATCAGACTTGCACCATCTTTTCGTTGTTTTGAGCTTTTTGTTAGGAAAGTTTGATTTGATTTGTTGCTTTTGGTGTTAACATCAGTTTTGATAGGAAGCTGGTTTTTCTATCATCGTGCGGCATAAATGTATCGGTATGAAACTTCTTTTCTTATCTGTTACATCAGTCATAGAGCCGTATTATCACCAATTGATATTTTTTGTCGCTTTCGAGCTGTGGTACAATACTATTAGTAAATTTATGTGTCGAGGACGAATGCTGTGGTACAATACTACTTGGTTGTATACTAAGTTTTGACGTTCGATTCCAAAGGGCGCAGCTATGAGCCTAATTTTGTTGGTTATATTGGTACAATCTTCAAATGAACGTTTCATGTGAAGTTTCATTTCAATCGGTCACTAAATTTTTTTTTTACAAGTCATTTAGTATCGGCATGTCACAGTATTTTTTACAATGAGAAAAATCAAATATCGTGCAGTGACTTTATTTTTATTTTTGGAAGGTTTAAAAGCAAAGGAGATTTATAAATGAACTAGCAGGTCCCTGCGAGCTTCGCCACGCCTCATTTCATTCCCATTTCTCGGCCCAGACGAAGGCCCAGACGAAGTGTAACGTAATGTTTTTGGCATTTCAGTTTAATGCCAAACTGCTGCGCTTCTGTCAAAACGTTTATGCACAACCAACCACAAATCCGACCACAGAACCCGTTAGTAAACGCTTTGTTTACACACAGAGGATAATATAAGTTCTTATTTGTTGGTGTAGCAACAAAATCGAAAAAAACAGAAAAAAAATATTCAGAATCAATTTATTTCTCTTCTATTTCTGTTTTCTCGGACCAAAAACACGAATGTAAATACTTTTGACATTTTGTTTTTATATTTTTGCTGCCACACGAAGCGTAAACGATTTGGCATTACAAAATAATTTTACGCTAGTTTTTACGCTTCGTGTGGCTTCAGCTAAATGAGCTTAGATTTTGTATGGGAGCCCTCCTTTGTAAAGAGGAAAGGGGTTTCAAACATTCACCAGAACAATTCCTCACCGTTAAAACCCTGCCTGCCGAAAACTACGCTGTGCAAAATCTCAAGCGGATTGGTTCAGTAGTTTTGGAGAAAAAGGGGTACAGACAGACAGACAAACAACCATTGAAATTAGTGAAAATTAGTGACAAAAGACCTGGTTTGAAGAAGAAAAACATCCTCTTTCCTCCATCCCATCCTCGAACGTAAAAACTTATTATACAACCTACTGTTAGTAAATTTATGTGTCGAGGACGAATGCTCTACGGACGAATCGGTATTGATAAGCAGTTCTTTGCAAGCAGTTCGAGCAGTTCTTACTTCATAGACAAAGTTTGCGGAGTTTTAATGATTGTTGTTTTAAGAAACCCGACCAATGAATTTCGAGCTCAACAAAAGTCGGAAACTGTCGGAAATGCCAACGTGCGCTGTTTTGCAGTTTGTGTTAATTTAGGCGTTTAATCCTAACAATATATACACAAGAGGTGATGGAATCTCCCCTTGTTCATATTGTCACAGTGATTTTTTCTTAACGCTTGCGGTCATAAGGTTGTGTTTAGTGGAAGGTCGTAGAACAACAAGCGGCCAGGTAGTATAACGGGGATGAGGAAAATTGCAGTGTGTGTTTGTACACCTATGTGTCAATTGCTAAAGGTGTGTGTGTTTGTATTTTTTATTCTCTTTTAAATTCATCGTGTTTTCGTTTTTGTAATCATTATTAAACACACCAATCAAAAATAACTCATTTTGATCTCCCTTAGTTAGTCATGTGAGATAATTATTTTAAACAAAATAAAAAAAGCTGACCGCGAGAAGAGCGTGCTCAAGAACGTTTACTCCGAACATGTGGACCTGTGGCGCTCGAAGTTGAAGCTGTTTAGTGGTAGCATTTCGTAAGAACGCGAACTTATCGAGAGTTTGATTGAGTTTTTCGGTAAAGATTCCAGCCGTTTACATCCGTTCGCACTACTAGAGGAAAAACAAAGAAATAAAAGAGAAAAGAGAAATAGAGAGAGAATGAAAGAGATAGATAGAGAGAGAGAGAAAAGAGAGAGAGAGAGAGAGAGAAAAGAGAAAGAAAGAAAGAAAGGAAGAAAGAAGAAAGAAAGAAAGAAAGAAAGAAAGAAAGAAAGAAAGAAAGAAAGAAGGAGAGAAAGAAAGAAAGAAAGAAAGAATGATGGCCCCTGAAACGTACATTACGGTCTTCTGTGAAAACCGCTCTGCTCTTCAGTTTTTATTGCTTTGTAATTAAAATTTACTGCTTTCCTTGTTTTTAATTTTTCGAAAACATTCGCCTATTTTGAGTAAAGGTGAACTCTTGTATGACCTGACTCCTTACCGTTGTTTCCTCGCGGGTGCCCCATGTCGGCTCGTTCACATATGCTACTGCTGAACTAAAATAGTGCGATTCCATGGGGACTAAGTGAGGGGCGGTGTTCGGCTGGCAATATATTCATGTACGGGGTGTGTGTTTTTAGTAGTTGCAATACGCGTTTTACATGTGCAGAAAAGAGGGTTGTGTGTAAAAACAATTTAAATCGTTCGCGGACGTAGGTACGAGAAACGCGCGCACACAAGGCCACATGGGAGGGAGTTCTTGTGCAGCATATTGTCCCCCATTTAATGAAATGTAAATATTTGAATGATCGAGGCCTAGCTGGGAAGATGTTTAAGGAACGAGAAAACTGAGACCCGAGAATCAACTGTAAGGAATTGAATTGATCCTGAGAATTGAGAAATTGAACACTGTTTAGTATAGTAGAGCAGAAGTATATTAATTTAAGGATCCCCCTAAGACGAGAAGGGGAGTCTACATACAACATTATAGTTAAAGCTAAATTGCATACAACGCAGCGTTTGATGTGCTATGCTATACTAAAGTAATTAATGCAACGAGCGAGATTCATACAGTAAATGTGAGTGTAGCACTGTAAGGTATCGGAAAATGACATTGAAAGTTGTGCGCGGCGCTGTGGTCAGACTTTATGGAAACACGATACTGACAGAGGATGCCTTTGCCGGTTTAGCAAGACGCGTGCGTATCATCACGACACAGTAAGGAAGGGTCGACCAGAAACAGTTTATTTTAGGTTCCAACGACACATTTGTGAACGTTAAATATTTACAAGAAAATGTCTGTGTTGTTTTTTATGTGGCAACTACAACCAATCATAGCGCTGTTTTTAGTTCAACAGTAACGTTAGATAATTCGCCGAGCTAAATTCGAGTTCCAGGACTAGTGTTTAAGTTCCATGATTTAAGGAAAACAAAAAAAAACATACAAATCGGAACGATACACTACAAACGCTGTAGCTTGTAACGATGTGCGCCATGCTAAAAAACGATATTTTTAAAATGCAATCGATCGAGACTACCATCCATAGGACTACCGTAAAACATTATACCGACATACATACGAACAACAAACACGCATGCCAAAGGTATGTAGAAGGATGCGGGCAACGTACTATACCAGGTGTAAAAGTTAATATTGTTCGGATTTTTAGATCAAGGAAACAGATCACTTTCAGGCGTAGGGTAAAATATTGGTACATTCGAAGTGATCCCTGTTAGATGCTACACATTTCACCACTCTCCGGCAAACTGTTTACTCCAACGAAACCTTTTTTCGTCAAAAACTATTCCTTAACCCATTTCTCGACATCTTAATGTTTGGCGTAATGATGCTCTGAAAGGCATGTCCCATTGAAGCCAGAAGGTGATAATCTGATGGCGTCAGGTCTGCAGAATGGCAATAACATATTTTTGAACTTTAATACCAAATGGAAAAGAAATACTTTGTTAGTAACATCTACAACATCATCCTGACAATTTCAACTTCTACACCTAGTACATCTGTACATCTGGTTAGAACCTCCGGATGCAAGACGAGCACTAATAATTTGCAGTCACATACACACATACACAGACAGACATATTACAGTATATTCACTCTATTTGTCTCACGCAACAATACTAAGAATTTACCATTGATCAACTGTACAACGAGATAGCAAGGAAAAAAAACTTTTCCGGAAACCAGAAAAAAGAAAGCCATGCATTACGACTACATAGCATAGAAAAATAGATGGGATCTATCCATCTGACGAAATTTTGCGTGTTATGTACATAGAGAATAAACATGCAACTTAATTTACGAAAGCTGGTTGCTTTAAAGAAAAAGCCCAATTAAGATAATTATTTAACACACACAAACATATACGATATGATCTTTGGACACATAAGAAAAGCTTCGGACGCAACACGAACGATCACTCAAATGTGGTCTTACATTTGTAAAAACAGAAATTAAGAACTATCGTTTAAGAGGAGGAGCGCCCAGCACAGACAGAGAAAAAGTAATCCCGATTCGTTTCAACTACCCAAAAGCAATGTATTAGAATGCAGCAATGTAGTGGGGAGAGAAATGAAAAAAAAAAACATGAATTCAAATAAAGCAACTATGACAGTGTTTCATGTTCGTGGTCATATTCCTGCACAATACACACTATGGAAAGGTTTACAATCCTTCTTGTGTGCTGTGCCCGAGAAAACAAATTGGTGATCCCGAGAATTGAAAGATGAAACCAAGGGATGAGTAATTCGTAGACGAAGTTGATCGAAGAGCATTACAGTTGAACTTGTAGCAATTATAAAAACAAAGCAAAACAGAGCAAAACACTACATGGAAGACGAACAATGCGAATGTATGACGATAAAGAAAGAAATAAAAATTCAATTCAAAACTGACGAAAATAAGCTGGAGTCTTGTTAAGTTCTGCGCCATCTTTCGTCATATTATTTCATTGTTACAGTAAAGGGCGTTGTGACTTGAAAAAGTCCGTTAAACTAGTTATGCTTTGAAGTTCAACTTGGACGTATAACCGTATTACGGCAGGGTGCAGTAACGAAGCAACCCTACCAAACGCAATGACAATCTAGTATGTTTTGGGGGTTTCGGTGGTTTCTTATTATGAGACAAGAGCAATCAGTGGATCGTCAGTTTCGGGCCAGCTGTGTTGTGGTCTTGTGAAGTACCGCTGTTTAACGGAGTAAGTTATAACGTCCGTACGATAAGCGATAAACGAAGCGATAAGACATTGTGGTTGAATGACTACTTAACTCCCAACGTATTCCAGGCTTTTAGCTAGTACGCTGCTAAGCGTCCCCGGACAAACAGATCACCCATCCAATTCCGGTTGCTTTTTAAACATCAAGCATTGTAAGTATTGCTCATGCGCGTTGGTCCGGCGATTCATAATTAAGTTCCTAACTTAACGGGGGTGTCCGTTGTCTGAAGGTGAATATTGTAGGTCCCTTGGCGAAACACTCGAGCTTCAACAATCAACCTATCAATAATATATTGACAGAAGTGGAACTGTCGATTATATTACAGGTGAGTGTCTCATAGTGCTGCTGATAAGCGTACATTAATCTCGCTTCGAGTAGGGTTGGAAATTTGCATTTCGAAAAGCCGGGTTACCGTTGCCAGGCAAAGAAACGGTTGTAGTGCTCAACCATAAAGTGTTTCCTTTTTTATTTGTAGCATGAACGTTGCAGGGCAAATGGTTAAACGGCACCTCTTTCTGATGTCATCATCCGGCGTTCACGGCTACGACTACCTTATGCATGCGGAGCATGATATGAGCACTTTTCTGCGCAAGTAAGCATAAAAGGGAGTACCGAGAGAGGCGTAAGCAAACGTAAACATCGCCCAGTAACTGCAATCGTTCATACCTCCGTCCAGGCATAAAGTTGAGCGGGTGCTTTTTATTCCGTACGCGCGCACTAACCATAAAGCGTATACGAGTACGGTGGCTAAAGTGCTCGCCAAATGGAACTTTGACTGCGACGGTATCCACACGTTCCCCGATCCGGTTCAGGCCGTTCGCGACGCCCAGGCAATCTTCATCGGGGGCGGGAATACGTTTCTGCTGCTAAAGACGCTCTACGAGTATCAGTTGGTACCAGCGATACGTGAGCAGGTGCTGCGACACGGCACACCGTACATGGGCTCCTCGGCCGGGACTAACGTGGCGACACGGAGCATTCATACGACCAACGATATGCCAATCGTGTATCCGCCGACCTTTGAGGCGCTTGGACTGGTGCCGTTCAACATCAATCCACACTACCTGGCACCGGTGGAAGGAAGCACGCATCTCGGTGAGACGCGTGACGATCGCATCCTCGAGTTTCACGAGCATCACGCCGCACCGGTGCTCGGTTTGCCCGAAGGCACCACGCTGTTGGTCGAGGGGGACGTGGCTACAGTTGTGGGCCTTTTCCCGGTTCGTCTGTTCCGACAGCGGCAGGCATGGCGCCAGTTCCAGCCAGAAAGTGATGTAAGCTTTCTTCTAGAATCGCCTTAGAATTACTCAACTACGCTACGATACAGCCCGCGGCAATATCTTTCCAAATGGCCTCAATATATTGAATGAAACCAGCGCGTGAGTGTGAGTTTCAACATGTAGAAAAGGAATTTGCTTTTGCGGGGCAAACAACAGACAATTAGTTTGTTGACTGATATTCAGCATTAATCATTTGATCATTGATTAATTTGTTCGATTTTCGGATTTGGTGAGAGTGTTTTTCTCTCTTACGAATTGTTTATTGATTTTATTTCTATCATTGCGGAAAACTGGAAGTGTTAGTTGCGATTGTTAATATGCTAGCCAACCATCGTAACTAAACACCCCGCCTGTTGAGAGTAATGGGGCAGCAACTTAGGGAGCGTTGTGAATCTTTTTCAAAAAAGGTGATTCACTCTGGCGTTTGTTTTGGTTCGTTATCAGCACTGACAGAGTCGCTCATGCCTCGAGTTCTGAATTCCTGGCCCGCCTGTGCTGCCCTCTGTTAACTAGTGGCACAAGCTTGATCGAACGCTACTCACGTATAGTCTTTATCATTCCGAACGGATCGACAGGCGTTCGTTAATATTTAAACAAGAGATTTTATCGTTCAGTGCATTCAAGCGACGAATGACATAAGATGCGCCCGTCCAAACGTGGGTCCTTTTGTACACCCTTATATTTACCTGCGTTTAGTTCGATTTTAGCGACCAACGAGGTCGTTAGTTAGTCGTCCAACAGATCCCACGTGCGGGACCATTCCCGCCCGTTCGTTGTCGGTCTTCGTTTGACCTCTTTCTCTTCGTCAATCTCTGCCTCTTCTTCTTCCTCTTCCTCCTCCTCCTGCTCCTCCTCGTAGTAGTCTTCCTCTAGCGCTTGCTGCAGGTCGATTGTCTCGCCCCGTTCCGGTACTGGTTCGGTCTCCGGTTTCGTTGGCTGGGAACCATTGGCCCGATCCTCTTGGGCACTACTCTGCGCCCAAAAGTCTTCCATTTCTTCCTCGTCGGCGTTCGCTGGTAGTTCCGGTTCGTTTTTCTCTGCCGGTGCCGACACTGCAGCGTCTGTTGCGGAAGCCGATTTTTGGGAATATTCTTCTTCGTCGCCACTCGGACTGACCGCGGCCTCGGTTGGCTTAACCTCGACCGGTTCGACGTTTTCGAAGGAATCTAGCACGCCGGCTGCATCGAGGAAGCGTTTCACGTTCTGGATCGGCAGGTCGAACAGGAGCGCAATGGAGAGAGCGGCCCCGACCAGAAGGCACAGCTCGGTACGGTTGATGTAGGTCCCGAGGCTAAACACCTCGCTACCGCGGGTCGTGCCGACGAAGTAAAAGAACACCAGAAACTGGACGAGTGAGAGCGAGTACGAGAGGTGACCCAGCAGTACTAGTGGGCGCGAGCTTAGCAGCCGATTTAGTGCACTGGAGTCCTCGGTGATGCAGTAGAAGATGACCCAGCAGATGCCCAGTGACCAAGCGAGCGGTGCGAGGGCTGCATACTGGGCCGCTTCCAACGGCTCGTACTGGAAGTCGTTGCGAACGATGTCGAGGGGTGACAGTAAGCACCAGAGGAGTGCGACGCCGGCACCTAACCAGCCACTCCACCGGATACCACGTTCCTGGTGTCTCGACTGGGCGTCTTGCGTCTCCTGCAGCAAACAGCCAAGCCCGAAGCCGGTCAGGTACGGAGTGATTCGGTGCAGGGTTTCGGTCAGCGATAGGTTCAGCGTACGGTAGAGCTGCGTGAGGCGCACACCGTGGAAAACGTACGGCACCAGGCGGTCCTCCACGGTGCTCGAGAACCGGATCGCGGTCGACAGGCAGTGCAACAGCACGTAGGCGATCATCCCGTAGAACCGGTTCTTGGTGAGCACAATCATCAGAAACGGTGCCAGCACGCTCAGCTGCATCTCAATCGCTAGCTGGAAGGTGTGAGGGGCACACTGCGAATTGGTGAAGGTGATAGGTTAGGACTCTCGGATACAACAGGAGGCAACTCCGGCACTCACCGTTTCCTCGATCGGGTACCAGTTGTGAATGAACAGCAGATTGGTGTGGTAGTTGTGTTTGCACAGATTGGCGTTCTTGACCACGACATCGCCCCACTGAGGACCGCTGCCCAGGTGTTCCCAGATGAGGGCGTAGAATGCCAGCACCGGCACCAGCGGGAAGGTTAGTCTAGGTGCGAAACGGAAACGCCTCGCTTTAGATTGAGATGCTCACAAAAAAGGATACGGTAGCTGGACCCACCTAAGGTACCGACCCACGAGGCGCTTGAACCACGCCAGCCGACTGCGCGTCCGGTACTCGTGCATCATGTGGTGCGCCGCCAAGAACCCGCTGACCACCAGGTAGAGGTCGGCGTAGAGCATTAGCACCCGGACGGCCACACTCCAGGGTGCGTTGAAGCTCTCGGTGAACTCGTTCCGGTTCGTGAACGGCTGGAACCCGAGCGGCACCAGGCGGAGGGCGAAGAAGAGCGCCACACTGGCGACACCCTTCAGCCCGTACAGGCACGCGAACGTCGGTCGGCTCTCTCCCGTTTGCTCGTAGCCTTCCGGTACGCCACCCAAGATCTGGCGGAGGGTTTTTTTGAGCGAAAACGCCATCAACATTTGGTGCAGCACGTTCGTCGGCTGCTGCTCGGACGCCAACGGGTCTATTTTGATGAAGATCTCGTAGTCGTTCAGCGTAGCCACAACCGTTACGACCACCACGAACGTGTAGAAACCACTGCGGGAGGAGACGGGCGTCACACAAGGCCGACAGGTCGACCGGGACCGTACTTACATAGCCATCATCAGCTTCCAATTCTCCCGGACCAGCAGCATCCGGCTGCGCGTCTGACGTACGTGACAGTTGCCCTCCTCGAGCTCCAGGAACACCTTGATGCCGGTCGAGTTGTACGGCCCGACAAAGTTCTTGACGATGCCGGCCGCGTCCTCGAAGGTACAGGCAGCCGGCAGGCAGATACCCCAGTTGATCGTGGTGAACCGTGGCAGAAAGTGATTCGGCTGCAAGGGGGGAAAAAAAGAGGAGTGCATCAGAATCACCGGGGCCTCTGGAGAGTCTTTGGCGTTTTACGGTACATCGTTCAGGGTGCTGCGAATGAAGCCACGGCCGTGCAGCAGATGGACCGGGAGCTGCAGCTCGTCGTCTTCCGCGACGACGTCGATATGTGCCAGGCAGTACTTCCCGCGGATGCGCACCTGTTCGCTACCGGAAACCTGCACCTTGGTTGAGATGCCCGTGCACAGGTCGTAGTCACCGAGCTGGTGCGCGTTACCCTGCAGCAACCCCGAGCCCAGCTTGGCGCTCGCGTCGATCATCTTGAGGGCCCAGAGCCGTTTGCCTCGCAGCTGGCGCTCGAAAATCTGGCCCTGCCGCTGGCACTCCCGGTTGCCGACCAGCGAGTAGTCGGGCACGAACGAGGGCACCCGCAGCAGGAGCTGCTGGAAGTCTTCCGGCGATATCGCGATCCGCTCCTTCACCACTTTCGACCGAGCCTGCGGCAGGGCCTTGGGTGGGGTCTTGGGTGCCGCATCGATCGGGGCCTCCACCGGTAGCTCGTCGCTGCTGAACAGCGACGTCAGTGGGCTCTCGTTCAGCAGCTGCACGAAAGCGGAGTCCTGCTTGAGTTTCGGCTTCTTCTTCTGCTCACCGGCACCAGACTCCTGGCGGTCTTTCCCTGGTACGTGGGAGCCCGACTGCTGGAACCAGCTACGGAGCCGATCGACGAGCGTGCTACCCTCCGGTTCGTCTCCGGTGTCCTGATCCGCCGGTGTGTTGGTAAACTTTTCGATCCAGTTCAACACACTCGCATCGAAGCTGATGGCCGAGGTTCTTGTCTTGGCTGCCTCCAGAAACCCTCTGATAGACCCGAGCAATCCGCCGTCATCGGCTGGCACCTTCGGGCTTCGCTGCTGTTTACTTGGCGTGGCCGTGGCCTTGGCCCGCGATTTGCGATCGTCGTCGCTATCGGAATCCGGTGTTGTTCGATCGCTACCCTTTGCCGATCCAAGCCATCCGTACAGATTAAAAATAGTTCTAACCTCGGGTTCGCCCTCAGAATCATTGTCGTCACCATCGTTCTCTGCATCGTCACCGTCGTCACCGTCGTCAGCGGGACGCTTGTAAACGTCGTCTTTCTCCAACCGCCAGCGGACGTTCTCCCGTCGTTTCGCAGCACCACTCCCGGTAGGGGGTTCTCGGCGACCGGCGAACCCAAATCGTTTTTCCGCCGCTCGACGGATCGCTACCTGCTCGTATTCGTTGTCACCACCATTCTCGTCCTCATCATCATCGTCGCCGTCATCGTCGTCATCGTACTCATCTTTTGGCAGGCGCGACCAGGACTTCGGTTTGGCACGTTCTCCCCGGCCAAGCGCGAAGATCCGTCGGTTCAGCGCACCCGCGCCCGTATGCACACTCCGGTCATCCTCTTCCGAAGTGTGATCGCGCAGCCGGAAGGCCGCGGTCTCCTCGCCGACCAGCACGGTCAGCAGCAGGGCCAACAGGAGAGCGCCCCACATGCCTAGCTTGTACACGGTCGCCATCCCTTTGGGGCTCGCCGGCAGTTTAGTCGGTTCGGTTCGGTGCAGGTCGCTTTTCAGTATTCCAGTACTAGGCTGCGGGCCCGTGATCGCTGCACATAGTCGTAGTGGCGGCTCGTTGGATCCCGATTCGGTGACTCGCGTTTGATTGCTGACTGATGATGATGGTGGGTGAAGGTCGTTGATCGTGAAAAATACCTACAAGCAGTTTCACTCCGCGGTCCAGACTAAGCCTAGGCATCGGCGAAAGAGACAGTCGATCGATTCAAGCAAGAGGGTGGAAGAGAACCAGCGAGAGAGAGAGAGAGAGAGAGAGGGAGGGAGAGAGAGAAAGAAAAAAGCAAATCGAGTGTTCACTGCTGTACACCGTCCGTTCGGATTTGCAATCGAGTGAAATGTTTTCGTACAACTGGATGGATCGTCCCAAAATTACCGTGCCGTACCACTAGTCTAGCTGGCTGGGCGAAGCGGAGGACCAGAGGACCACCAAGAAAAAGAAGCACACATTCATCTTGCGAAGCAATAACGCAGCCGCCGAGCCGAGTGGGCCAAATTTAACATTTTCCCCCCCGGTTTATGCGCGAGAGAAAACTTGGGGCTAACCTGGGACACGTCTGGTGCCCACCTGCCAGCCTGCCTGCCTGCCTTCGCCGCTGAGTGGCGCTGCGCGTGCGGTTCTAAAAATAGCCGTCGAGCTCATCAAACACCCTGCGCGCTCCTGACGGTTGATATCCGTCGTCGTCAGCGCGAGAAAGTCAAGGCGTTTGCTTCACGAATCAAGTGGCCAGCTCGAGTATTCTGCCAGCCCCCCGAACCTGACACGTTACATATTTTGCTTCTCCAAAAATCGGAACACACAACACATCACGAAATTCGCTTGAGGAGGATATCGTAGTTACAACACCCTTTTTCACCGGTTTTAGAGAGACGAATGTTAGGCCACTATAGCTCAAAGTTTCTATAATACAAAAGAAAAACAAAAAAAACCTTTTCCACCGATAGGAAGCTAGTTGGCCAAAAGACTCTTAGCGATATTTTTAACAGGTACATACGTTCTACGTCCATTTATTATAAAGATACAAGAATTAAAAGACAAATCGGATTACTAACATTTTTGTTTTACTGATACGATCAGACACGCACACATTTTGAGCACTGCGCAGTAGTAGTATAGGGGGTGTTGTTGCGGTGGATGTGTAGAGATGTGTAGAGAGGTAAACGAGGAGGAGGTACAGTAGGTACCTAGGCGAAGCCTAAACTAACCTACCCTAACTATATCGCCCACTAATAATGGGAATAATGGATGGTGGCCAGCTCCACTGGGCCGCTAGTAACCTCTTCTTCCGGTGCGCGCTTAGTGGAATGTTTCTCTCTCTCTCTCTCTCTCTCTCTCTCTCTCTCTCTCTCTCTCTCTTTTCCGCTTTCGTTGCCCCTGCTTCTATCTCTCGTTTACTTTTAATTCTCACTCTGTTTGTCCGTTCAAAAGGCGGTTGCAGTCAGTGCGCGTAACCAACCGTTGCGCCGTTTCTCGTTGTCTGATCGTTCCATCGATCGTTCGTATCGACGATCGCACATGCTGCAGGGACTCTCTCTCTCTCTACTACGGACTAGAGAGTTTCGGACTCTTAGATTGTCACGGCCGTGGTACTTTCTCTTCCACTGCCGAGTAGCTGCCTGCTGCCTCTGGCTACTGAAACTTCCGCTAGCTGCCATCCCCGGTCGTTGTGAGTAGGTGGTTGTCGTCGTTGTGGTTCGCTTTTCGGTTTCCTTCTCTAAATGGTGTTTGGCGGTAAAATAAAATACTATGCTGCTACTATCAGATCGCTTCGTGAATTGCGTTGGGTTACTGCTTGCCTAATGTCAAGTGGAATGCACTGTGTTCGAACTGTCGTCAGTGGTTTCAGAAAATGGTAATGGCGTGTGTGCTTGGGATCCTATAACTGCCGGCTCGCTTAGCAGCCGACTATACTCGCTACAAACTCTGCTGCGGCTCTTTCAATTTTTACTACGTCCATCCGGAGCATATTCACAGCTTTGGCATAAGGTTAGGGTCCTTGGGTGGAGTTAGGATAAATTGTTCACCGACCGCCTTTATCCCGAAAATTCATTACGCTACGCATGTTTTGTATGAACGAACTCGCAAAGTTGAACTGATGGATGAACTTTATGAGTTTGCCCTGGTGAAAGAGCTGTCGAAACTGAAATGGAAATGCAAATGGAAGGTTGTTTTCAATGGTTTTCCTTCTGCCGGTGAAATAATCACCCGAGGATCGTGAGGTGTTTAGGGAGGGCCGAAAGGTACGCTGAATATATAGTATAGCTTGCTATATATCCAGCCAACCATATATATATAGGGATGCAGTGCATTTGTTAGTACACTGCATCGAATCGTCGTGTGTAGGCGGACAGACTGTTCATCTTTTGGTAACTGCCATTGTTATAGTGTCGTTGTTCAAACGGGGTTTTGATGGGTTGATTATTGGTACGTTGGTTGTTCGTTGGGTTGTACAGTTTTTCATTTTATTCTGCTGTTGTTCGTATAGGGTGAATGCTACATTATGGAATTTTGCCACGCTACATTGTGATATACATTGCGTTACATTGTACAGACGTCTGCTTTTTCGTCGACTTTTTCATTCTCTTTCCATCTCGTTAGTTTAGTGAAACATGTTTTCCCAAATATATCCTTCGTAAGGCTCCAAGACTGGTTTTAAGGTGTTTCAGGTTGCAAATATCTTTTAATGTGATTGTAAAAGGATTGGTTCTTTCACGTTACAGTAGGTAAATGATATATGCTGTATTTATTTCGTTTCTTTACCCATGGTGCAAGGTTCAATCCCATTCTGTGATTAGCATTACTATGTCGATGTTTGTGTAATACATATATATACAATACATATGTATAGATATATTTATATCTAATATAGGGTATATATACATCTGTGTAGGTAGCTAGCGAAACAAAGTTGGTTCGTGTCGGCTCGGCTCGTGTAAATAATATTTTCTGTGTCATTTTTAGGGATCATCGATGCAAATGAAACACTCTAGCCATACATATCTAGAACAAGCTGAATTCCACTGAGGCGAAACAAAGTATAGTTTTCGCAATTCACGCCACTGTTTAGACAACATTGCCAAACAGAGTGGTTTCCTCGCTACAGTCGTCAGGTATTTTTATTCACCAGATTGTTTAAACTATTTACGCTAATTCTATTAAATAAAGTGAGATCTTCTTAGATGCCCCAAGGTTGATCGATTCCCACATACTCTTCAATGGTTGGCTGGTCTGGACAATGCTGTGAATAGCCTTAAACATTAATATCATCATTCCCAAGGCATGACAAATTGTGCCATATGAGTTGCCACATTACTTTGTTATAGGGCGAAATCTTCCCTAATGAGACTTGTTCCATCAAAAATGATTTTTTCTTTCTTCATTTTTTGGCCAACTTTCGAGTCACCATGACCAGGAAAAGCCACCCACTTGTAAGCTTCGTGGAAACGATGCATACCGGCACCATATTGCTGTAGTAATTTACTTTATAATGTTGATTTAGAGATCGCAGATAGGAGAAAGTTCAAATCCTCGTAACTGTGCTTCAGTCATACCACCGTCCAGAGCACCGTTGGTTTTCCAGCTTGTCGAAGTACCATTCCATTTTCAAATTGGCTTACTTATGTTCTTTAACTGTTTCGAAATAAGGCCAGATTTGCCTGCTTCATAAGTACTACCTTGGATGACCTGTAGTGAAGGAACTTGTGTACCTTCCGGTTTTGGCTTTCGTTGAATATTTTTGGTGGATATTGAAAAGGGTAGCTGGTAAAGAAATTCACTATACGTTTATCCACTCGTTTTGGTGTTTTTGATGGCCACCAGCTTTGATACGATGAACACGGCCTTCGTTTTCATTATCCTGGAATATTTAGTCGACTGCAGCTCCACTTTTGTCAACTATTTTTGTCAATATCATTGGTTTTATCACCATTCAAATTTGTGACCGTTTGACGATCTCGATGGATTAGATTAGAACATTTCAAGGTTTTTGCCATTTTTCAAGCTGACAAACAGAAAAATATCTAGTCAATTCATATCGTGTTTCTCGCAATTAATTCTGCATATATGAAAGATCACGTAATTATTGCTTTTAATTAACTAAATCTACTGTAGTTGCTACACGAATCTACACCGAGCAAGGAGCGAAGGAATTAGATGTGAAAAGCTGAAAACTTCAAACTTCAAACTTCAGCTGCACTTTGTTTCGCGCCGCTCAAATCAACCACAGGCAGGAAATGGCTGTGCCAATATAGGAAATCACAATGTCATTTAATCGCCATACTGTGTGTTCTTAGAACCGTAGAACTAACATTCAATATCTTAAAAGAGCCAAAAAGAGATATACTTATAATGTGACCAATTATACAAATGTTCAAGCGTTAAACTTTGTTTCGCTAGCGACTAAATATACTACTGTGACCAAAACAAAAAAAAAATACGGGAAACAGTTTTCTTTGATTATCGTGGTGTGGTGTTTCATGAATTCCTTCATTTGAAATGGCCAAACTGTCAACATAGAATACTATTTTGAGACCGGTTCTTGGTTTAACCACCTTGTGATGTGTTTACGCCTCATTTTTGTGATCATTTCATGATTATTTTGTCACAAACTCGATCCACATCGTTCTGTCATGATCGTATTCGCCTGACTTAGCACCATGTGACTTTTGGCTATTCGCTTGAACTCAAGAGGCCGCTCCGTGGGCACCTTTTACAGTCAATAGTTGAGATAGCAGGTAAAACGAAGAAGTTGTTTAAGGCTTTTCCTAAAAAGGAATTTTCGGACCGTTTCGAAAATTGGGACAAATGTAGACATAGATATATTGCATAGGATAGGGAGTATTGTAAAGATCCCGGTAATTTTCGCCACAGTAGTATACGTGGTGTGTTCAAAAAGTTCTTACAATTTTGTATTTACGTGGGGGGCTACGTGTATTCGAGTTTCGATCGTTTTTGTTGCGTTACGTTATGTTACTCGCGCAGAATGAGAATGAGTGATATAAGTAGTCAAACATAGTGCCAAACAAATCGAAAATTGAATACACGTGGGTGCCTGCGTGAATACAATATACAATACATACAATATATATATATAGAGAGAGAGAGAGAGACAGAGAGAGAAAGAAAGAGAAAGCGAGAGGGAATTATATATTATACAAATAGAAAAACTTGTACGTATTTGCTTACGTACGTCCTTAATATCAGGCCAGGTAAAGTTCCTTTACACCTGTTGTTGAATCGTGTACGAAAGAGGTTGGGTCGGGTGAGTGTGGGGCGTGGGGGAGGAGTGCGGTGCCACACTATTTGTCTACCTTGGGACATTTTCTGTTTGATATTTTTTCTTTGTTACAGTTAGTTGTGTTTGTGGTTGGTATCCAACACCAGATAAAATACTTTAGTCAGCTTTCTCTACAAAGAATCATTTCACGTTGTCATTTTCAATCTTCTTTCCCCATTCGGCCATTTAGTCATTTAGTATGCGCAATTGGTGCCCTCTTATGTTTGCCTCCTCTGACCATTTTATCTCTTTCTCTCTCTTTCTCTCTCTTGCCCTCTCTTTCCTGTCTTTCTTTCTATTTGTTCTATCATTTTTTATACCAAGGTGTTCACCGGCGTTCAGCTTCGGTCTACCGGTACTAACAAAGCATAGAGGGTGTTTTCGTCTAGTAGAGTACAAATGTGTGTGCTGTCCAGTGCCGGCTGCGCCGCTAACTAACCGCCGTCGGTTGCGGCTTTCATTTTGGAGCTCGATAATTACGATATCAGTAAATTACTATCAATAAATTACTTGTTCTGTTTGTTACTTGTTCTCGTTAAATCGCTACTCTAGGGTTGCGTCGGATTAATGGATTACATTTCGTTTTCGAGAGGTTGAGAAAAAACCAAACACGAATGATAAACCATCTTGCTTCCGATCAGGTAGGTGTTGACTATATAAAGCACATTTTCGTACTATCATTTTTCCTGTTTTTCCGCGCTCCAATCCGCTGATACCAATTTCTTCGAAAACGCTCACTGTCGTGTGGTGTGTAATGTCTGTGGGAAACGGCGTGTTTTACGGTGTGCCCGTGCATTAGTGGGGAAGTCTGGAAAATGGCACCAGATGGCGTGGTTGTGCTGCAGCAGGTAGTTTTACAATATGAAACAAACGCATTTCATACCTTTCGCTGGATGTATTCGGTCGGTCGATGGGGGTTTCCGTGGTGTTTGCCCACGGAGATTGGAAATGGACCATGGATTCTAAAAGTTACTTAGCTAAGATATAGTTGTATTGGGTTGGTTTTTTTTGTGCGAATAGCGCCCTAATTGGAATGTTGGTGTGTATACTTTGACTAGGTCTTTTTTTCACAAGCTGCATACTAATATCTATAAACACTGCTGTATTAGAAATAGTGGGCATAATTTAGTAGCGAACAATTCACTGCTTCCCTCACGCCGGCTCTGTGTGCTAACATACACTGACACAGACGCACACCTATCATTTTGCTTGAGCGCACTAGGCTATGCCTAGTACCTGGACTGTGTCACCTCGTAGTAGTATACCTCTCCCTCTTCTCTCCGCCTTCATCTCTTGCCCGCAATGCGTCAACCTTGCTCAACACCGCTACGAACATCGGGCGTATAACGAATAGACTTGACGTGATTATGATTCTTTAGAACTGATCAACAATGATTAATATACAGATACGATACACAAACACACTCACACACATACACACACGCACACAGATGGGGACTATGCGTGGAGCATTCGCCTGTACACCATAAGAAATCGCGTTGCTTCCGATCACGTTCGATCTAATATGCTACAAAATGCCAACCCCCACTCCGGCAGGTTATCGTATCCGTTTCGGGGGGGGGTACCCCCGGACTTTTTCTGTGGGGAGGGCATACCGGCCTTTCCCGTGATGGTTCCACTGTTCCACATGGCGGATCGGAATGTGTGCCGTTTTCCCCTTATTCAAATAGTTAAATTTTGATTTGAAGTCCCATCCGCTATTGTTTCGATACACGTTTGGTTTTTTTTTTCGTTTTCTCCCCCCCTCCCTTGTTGCTTCACCGCTCTTCCACCACATGCATACTCACATGTACACTAGATCTGCGAGCACATCAATCACATGCTATCTAATTTGGTTTTTGGTTTTTGAGTTCACCGCATAAAAATAATTGATGTTCTTGGTCCGCTGTTTTGTATTCGTGTGTCACCGGTAAAGCAGAGCAATTTGCTGAACACACACACGCACGCACGCACACACACGTTTGTTGCATTCATTCCTTTTTTAAAATAAATTACTCTCTCGTTGTACGCTAAAGAACACCAGGAATATAGTAGTGATACTTTACTTAGTTTGCTAGCTTGTTCAATTTGTTCTCTGTGTGTTCTGCTTGTTCAGTTGCGGATTTGGTTTGTCTGTTGGTTGGTTTGTTTGTTCGTTTGTTTGTTCGTTTGTTTGATTGATTTTTTTTTCACAAATCCTGAGTGTTGCTCTTTTATTCCATTTGTTCGCTGCCCCTCCGATACTCTTTGGTTCTCAGTTTACCCGTTACCCTTGCAAACTCCTTATATTTCTCTATTTTCCATCTCTTCTCTCTCTCTCTCTTTCTTTCTTTCTTTGGTTCTCTCTGGGGTGGTCCATCTGATTTGGCTATTGTTTCAATCAGCCTCTTGTCTTTGTCACCGTCACCGTGGTACGTTCCTCAGTGCAATTCCTTCATCGCTGTTTGAGTCACTGGAAAATGTGTCGTTTCATATGGATGCGTGTGGGTTCGAATGTGCAGCTACCAAATGTTCGATCCTGGCCAATGGCCACCAATTCCTACCACGTTCAATTCCTGGCTAGGTAGGTTCCAATTCCGTTAAAAAAGATTCGTTTCACTCAATGTTTCTGTGTCTGACGCATCAGCCATTGAAGGATGCCTCCGCCCTTTTTGTCGTTGTAATTGTTTAGTCACATCATTAGTGGTTACTGGTTGTAGTTGCAGTTTCTACGCGTGCGTCGTTGTTTCAGGGTATAACAACGGTAAACTCGTTGTGTCTGTTGTGTTTTACAGCCTTCTCCGGCTTATCTTAGGGTGTGGTTCCAAATGTAAGCTCGACACGTTACACGCTGATCGTACATGCCACGAACAGTTACCAACACTCACAACACCAGGCCTGATCGAAAATCAATGATCCGCTCGTTGCCTTCACGCAAGCAAACACTAAACAGATAGATCCAGTAGCGGAAGAAGGGTGAACAAATCGAGCACTGGGGAACGATGCGCGAGTGTCGTTGTGAGCGTGTTTGGCATTTGGTTTGATTCGCTGCTGCTATCTAGTGGTTGCTGAAGGCTGCTGAGTTTCCGCGAGACTCCATGTGACACGGTTCTCGCAGCGGTGATGGTCCTGTTAGGTGTCCGCGATCTACATCTACTCCACACGACCTAGTTTAGTCTAGCCGTCTCTAGTTCACTACGTCCTTTTTCCTAGCGCGTACGCCCTGGCGTGGCGTACCGATACTACTACTACTAGGCATGCGATGTGGTCCTTTAAGGCGTGCGCCCCGAACTGATCACCCTTGTTTGAGAATATGCAGGCTTGCTAAGTGCCAGTGGCTACAATCTAAAGGGTAAACTGCGTTGTTCGATAAAACTGGGTACGCGTGCGAGCGGAGCGAGTGAGTTACGTGTTTTTTTTTTTGGTCGAGTGTCAAGTGTGCCAAGTGTCGGGATCGCCCGAAGTAGACTTAGGAAGGGCTTGCGTGCCAGGCTGTGCCGTGCCGTTGCGTGGAATTCAGAGAGCACCTAGCCTCTCTCATTTTTGTTCCCCTCTACTAGTTCCCCCCCGTCCTACCGTAAACATGATCAAATACGAAGGAGTGTAGCGATGCGCACAACAACATGAAAGGGGTTTCGCGCGTTCGCTGTACTTCGTTATATACTCTTAAAGTCTTAAAATATTTCCCCCTTTTTTCTGCTGATAAACGTCTAAGTAGTATTTGGTGTGTTTTTCTTGGTGAGTATGTGTTTGGAAAATCTCCGGAACAACTTTCGCCACCCCCCTCATAAATACGGCCCAGTGCTCTAAGATTGAAAAAACAAACTTTTTTCCATCCTGTCATCCAGCGATTGATATCGTGAGCCCCGTTCCGCAGAATGCACTGTACAGCAATCGCCTAGCTCGCTCACTCTGCCTCCCCTTTTTTTTCTATCGTAGTTGCAGTATCCCCGTTCATATGTAGTTGTGTTGTAGTTTGTGTTTGGGTGTGTTTAATTTACACAAAACCGTTGTCCGCGAGATGTATTAAATTCGTCCGTTATAGAGTAGACTGGTAGAGCAAGGATACTCTATGCCATACCCAGCCCACTACCGACACTAGGGGCCCTGCAATACCGATGACGTTTCTCGTGCCGCGCACTCATTATTAGCTAGTGGAACCATGCCGTGCGAAAAAAAGGAGTTCTAGATTCTATAGTTCTGTGTCGACGAGTGTGGCTTAGAGTAAGGTATCTTTGTGAGGGCAGCGGGTGCGTGTCCTGGTCTGCGGGCTCTGCATTAGTCTGTGAGAGAATCCTGTCGGCTCTCCCGCTCCCTCCGCCGCCAGCCTGTCGATGGTCCGTGAACAAAAGTGCGCTAATTTGTTCCGATTGTCCGTCAGCGGGGAGTGCGGCTTTTGATTGGTCGGAGTTGATAAGAGCGAGACCGACTGCAGCGAGCGCCACTTAGGCGACGTGGTGAGCCTCGGACCTGTGAAGAGAGTGAAACGATGTAGACTACTAACGAAGTGCTAATGTCGTTAGCGGTGACGCTAACACAACCTCGGGTTTAGCTGTACGTTCTTCTTGGTCGCCATTTCATGCTTATCCACCTCCGGTGTGCCTCGTACAGTGGCCAGGAGTGCTTCCTGAGAATCTACGGGAGCACAGAAAGGGGAGGGCTGAGTGATCGCGATTGCTAATATGCTAGCGGGGGGCTACGGTGTACTTTTACGGGCCAGTGGACGAACCGCCGGAAAGCTGAACGTTTCCGAGCCAGGTGGTCCGGACAGGGAGCGGTTCAGGGTCGGCAGCTTGGGGTATGAAGTTGCTACAGCACTACAGTCTCCCCCGACTGCACTGTCCGGGGGTGGCAGGCTAAGGGACGGTGATGGGGCAGAAGGTCGGCACTCGGTGTCCGCACGAGCCGGCGGCTGCTCCTGGTCCAGTAAAAACAGACAGTCGGTCACTATGTCGGTGATGAAGTGCAGATTTTCCTGAGCACGGTCGATGCGATAGAAACGTTGTGCAGTGCACGCTAGAAATGGTAGGGAATCGAAAGCGTAAGTTGCGGCTCGTCCGTGGTGATCCGTAGGACTTGCGTACCATCGATAAAGCACCAGTCCGGCGACAGCTTGGGACGGTCCGAAGTTTCGCCGTAGTACTTGTTGATGAGTGCACGGAGTTGCTCCAGATCCACGATGCGCGTTTCAAGGCAACCCAGGCACACCGCTGATTGTCGTAGTCGCTCCTTGTCGTAGTGATGCTGCTCGTAGTCGCGCATCATTATCTTCATAAGGTTAACGCTCAGGGATTCAATCTTGTCTTGTCTGTGGGATACAAAAGGGATACGGCAAAGAGTTAAACAAAAAAGGGGTTTAGTGTTGGGAGAGGAGCGAGGGCACGACACTTCGAGCCGCACTTACGACACGTTCGCTTTGCCCGATTTCTTTTTCGCTAACATCACAGCCTTGTTCAGGAGGGTAAGTTCGATGATTGATGGCTTCAACTTGCACGCCTCGCCATCCACCTGCATCGGGATGCTCTTCGACGTGACTATCTTCGCCGTGCGGCACTGCGCAATGCAGGTCCCGTGACCGCCAGCCTGCAGCAGTGGCAGCTGGTAGGTGGTGAGGCCCACTACCTCGATCATCCCGTCGTCGATGGCCGGCTCGTACTGGCCGCCCGATTTGTTCCACGGATGGGTGCCACCGCCGTAGCTGCAAGAGAGCGACACGTGAGGTCAGCAAGTGCGTCAAAACGTCAAAGTGTACGGTACCTAGGAATGTTGAGGAACACTATCGCGTGCACCTTGTGCTCCTTCAGCTTCGGCGTCAGATCCTTGCCGTCACAGTCCAGAGTCACAAACTCGGCCAGCCCCTTCCACTTGCGCTTGAGCAGATCCTTGCCGCCGGCCTGACCGTAGAACATCTTGTTGCGCAGCCGCGAGTTGAATTTCTCCGGGTGGGCCTCCCGAGCCTCGTGGAACTCGAGGGCGATGTGCGCGTCGACGCCGAGCGAAAAGTAGTTGTTCACCACGTTGAGCGGTAGGTTGTCTTTGCCTGTGTCGCCCGTGCCGGTGCTAGGGCCGGTCTCGGATCGGGTTGTGTTCGGAATGACGCGCAGCATCCAGCGATCGAGTAACACCGGTTCGGAGGTTTCCACGTTGGTGAGCACCTTGCCGATCGGCTCGTCCGTGTAGCCCTGTGGGTGATGTAATGTAGGTAATAAGTATTGTGCGTATTAGTATCAGCATTCCCGGTAACCAAATAAACGAAAGTCTGTCTAGTCGACGACCGTCAAAGATGCAACAAGTTGGCGTCTAGGATCGAAAAAGTGTTAAAAAAAAGAGTTTCATTATCGCAGCTTCAAAGAACTCAGTGGTCAGATGCGAAGCTTGCATCAAGTGATAGGTGCGCAACCGGAGATAGTAACTCTCACACGTAAAGGAATTCAATTAGAGTTTGAGATAGATTTTTTTCCAAAATGCGTTTGAGGCACGCGTTTGAGATTAAAATTATAGAACCGGAATCGGAGGTAGAAATTACAAAAAAATTGGACATTGAAAAAGACATTGAAGAATTGGTGCAACAGTGTCATGTTTGTCAGTTACGTCAACCAGTCGAACGGGAAATAGTCTACCAAATGGAAACCAGCCAGTGATCCGTTTGAAAGGATACACGTGGATTTATTTTATTTTAAGTCGCGTACGTTTTCAATAATTATGGATGCATACACAAAGCTTATGGATGTTAAGTTATTGAATATGTCAAAAACTGCAGATGTGTGCTAGAACCTAGACTAGAACAAATTTTTTGCTTATTTTGGAAATCCTAAGGAGCTAGTGTCGGACAATGGTCCACCATTCAATTCCGAAGCATTTTGTAGTTTTTTGAAGAAAGAAGGGATTAAAGTTACGAAATGAGAGGTTTAAACCATTACCAATAGAAAAGCAGGAAAAGCAAAGGGACTGTCCCAGAGAAACCAGGTCAAATGGAAATCGAAAATGTGAACATCGAGCACATAAATATGGGGAAAGCGTACTATATAGAAATCACTTTAAGGAACTGCTGAGATGGATACCAGCAAAAATTCTGAAACAGATGAGTCCCACTACCTATATCATTAATATCCAAGGAAATGCAAGGCATTTAGTGCACGTGAACCAGATAAAGAGATATGTGAAACCTCGCGAGATAGTGGATAGAAGTGATGATGTCACGCCCCAAGAAGCAACAAGAGACTATGGAAGGAAACGAAGAAGAAGCGAGTCTAGGTCTCCAGTCCATCGTCCAACGCATGTGTGAGAACGAGAAAGCGTTCGAGGGAGTGAGCGCGTGTGTTGCAGCCATCACACCAAAAACTGCTCGGTGAATGGCGACGAGAGCAACAGCAGCCGATGGCGCAGACGTTGGGGGTGGCGCCCACCGCACCTGCCCACCGGGAGTGACCGGGCAACAGGACAACAAAAAAAAAAAGATGTAAGAAGTTCAGCGAGATAAAGAGGAAAATAAAAACCTAATTACGGGCAATAATATAAACGACGTTTAGAGGGGAGAATGTAGTGTAATAGGTAACAAGTATTGTGCGTATTAGTATAAGCTAAATAAATGTTAGACGGAAGCCGCAAGCAGGATACTTACTCCGCCCCACCCGAGGGCCCGGGCCAGATCGTTGCCGGTGCCGAGTGGCAGCACACCGACGGCCGCCGGTGGCACAAAGTTGAGTTGATCGAGCACCGAGAGCACCCAGCCGACGGTACCGTCACCACCGCAGGCCAGCACTCGCAGTAGTGGCACCCGCCGGAACAATTCCAACCTGCAAGTAAGACGAACCGTGAAGCCCCCCTGTGTGGTTCGGGACGCCAACCCCTGCTTGTACTGCCACTTACCCCATTCTCGGGCCACCCTGGCTGAGGTCAAACACCTGTCGCGGGTTGAGCAACCATTGGAACTTTTGGATCAACTTCGAACCCTGCACACGGGACAGAGGGGCATTAGTCCAGACAGAGAGGGGGTGAGAGATAGACACATACCTGGTTACCGCCCGACTTGGGATTGATGAACACTAGCACCGGCGTCAGTTTCACCATCGGCAGGGGCTGCACCACAAAAGACGTCCGGGATTCGTGCGGTGGCGCTGCAGCTTTCCGAGTGCCTGGCACCTTCGGGCCCTTCGCTGCCGCAGCGGTCGCTCGTGGCACCTTGGGCGCCCGCTTACTGTCCTTGCCGCTGCCCGGGGACGCGTGTTTCACGATCCAATACGGTGGCACGATGATCTTGCCGTGCTCCCCGAGCGAACACTCCTCGACGATGTGACTCGCGTGGAAGCAGGCCTCTTTATTGTGGTACGACGACTTACACCAGGTGCACGACAACGCCACGATCTCCTTGGTGCTGCTGAATGACAGCTTCGCTTGCAGGGACTGGAGAGAAGAGTGGTGGTTAGTTGAAAGCAGACAGAACGAAGGGTTTGCGTTGCATCACTCAGTGGCGGCAGTCAACCACAGACCACAGAGCCGCTGGGAAACCCGATACTCCGGGAAGGGTACCTACCTTACCACACTGGCCGCACTTGCCCTTCCCGGTGCGCCGGTGCACCCAGTGGTGAAAGAGTTTCGTGCCAATGCCCGTCGCATCCAACGGTACGCCTTCGTGGCGAAAGGTCGGTTTACACAGCAAACTCCGCTCGAGCAGCAGCCCCAGGCAGGTGAGATGCGATGTGATCTTGCACGCCGCACACTTGATTCGCGGGCCAGTTTTCTGCTAGCGAGGAGAAACAATGAGTGCCGTCGCAAGTCACTCGCACGTCGCTCACGCCCTTACCAAGCAGTCGCTATCGCCCACGTAGCACCAATCGCCTGAAACGGCCGTCGGTGCCCAGAGGTGCTCTCCAACCACGGCACGGTCGCTCCAGTCGGGTGTGCACCGTATTCGGTATCGCTGCTCGAAACCGCTGCCCCTGTGGAAAAGGGATCGGATTAAAACACGGGGCTCGGCTGGCTGGTGGGGGCGAGTGATCGGTCTTACTCTTTGCCACCGGAGCTCGTGACTAGCTGCACGAACAGTCCACCATCGCCATCGGTGCCCCCCGGCCCTGTGGGACCTCCGGTCGCGTTCGCGTCCGTCAGGGCGAGTGCCTTGTAGCGGGCTTGCTCCTTCGTCGGCAGCACAATGTCCACCGAACGGGAACGGATCCCGCTGGCCGCCCCAGTCACCGTGAGCAGCGTGAGGTCCCCGTTCGGTGACTGCAGTTCCTCCGTTTTGGCGCTCTTAACCTTCGCGAAGCACGAGTCGACGGACGCGGCACGATCCCGTCGCAGGTCCGGGACCTGCAGATAGATGTTATGCACCGCGTCCGCCGGCTCCGGATCTGCTGCGGGGACCTCCACTCCTTCACTCCCGCAAACGCAGACATCCGGGAGGGGTGGGGGCGATGATGGAGGTGGCGGGGGCAGTGGCCGTGACGGGGGTAGCGGCGGCGGAGGCGGAACTGGCCGTCGGGGCCGGGATCTGTCGCTGTCAGGCGAAACGGCTGAGTTATCCTCGCTGCCGGTGGCTCCCCGGGGGTGATCCTCGCTAGTGGTGATCACGGGGGGACCTTGCGTCCCCTCCGTCTCGATGACGATCGCTTCCTGGCGGGTGATCGACCGACGACGAGTGCGGTTGGCCTGCGATGAAGCTTCGTCCGAGGCCTCCGTCGTCTCGGGGACTCCAGCATCATCCTGCGATGCTGACCCACTTAGCACCGAGGCTTCACCGAGCTCAGCGGGCTGTGCTGGGGGCAGGGTGACGGTAATGGCACAGGGTGTTGCCGGTACCACCACCACCTCAGCGCCTTCCTCACCCGCCGCCGTGTCCACCGATAGCTGAACGCTGCGTTGGGAGACGCGAGGAAACAGCCTGGCGTAGTCGCTGAGCTGAACCGAGGACGTTCCGGAGTGCTCGGTGTGGTACAGTTCGGACGCGGTGTGCCGACGGTAGGTGCTCCGAGCCGACCCGTCCTCCCCGTCTTCATCGTCCTCATCCTCCTCGTCATCCTCCCAGTCACCGCACTGAGGCACCGGAGCGCCCATCAGATATCGCTCGTCGTCGTCGTCGTCCTCGCCATCATCCTCGCCGTCATCCTCTCCCTCTGCTTCCTCTCCCTCTACCTCCTCTTCGTCATCCACTGCCTCGTCGTTGCCGCCGCCCCCGCCTCCGTCGTCGTCGTCATCGTCTTCACCCGCTACCCAGTCCCGCCAGTTGTGGCCGGTGCTGAGCTGCAACGTCTCGTCCGGGGTCGCCGTGTCCGTATGGTGGCGCATCTGGAGGTACTCCTCCAGGTACATGCAGTGTACGCACAGGACTGGCGGCACCTTCTGGCTGGATCGGCGGCGCTGGAAGCGCTTCGGCACGTCAAGGAACGCGGACACCACCGTGGCACCGCCATCACCAGCCTCGGACGAGCCGGTCAGATCGAAGCTGCGTGACCGCTGGCCACTCGACGGTCCCGGGCCTAGCTGGGGCACGTGTAGAAGGCTCCGCGATGGCTGCCTCTCATCCGCCGACACCGGTGGCAACAGTAGCTGATTGCTTCCCTTCCCGTGGGACCGTTGCGCTTCGAGCTGTATCTCGTCGAACGATGCCGAACGGATCTGTCGAAGGTGAAGGTGACGTTACTCGATCGGTAGGATGATGCCAGATGGGGCGACTCACCTGCTTCGGTACCTCCAGGCTGCTCTGGGTCTTCAGTTCATCCGCCGTTGGTGTCCGGGACCGGGTGAAGGTGTTCCGTAACCGGTACATCGTGCTGCTGCTGCTGACACAATGGTACCCTTTCTTTCCCTCTCACTCGCTCTCGCTCTCTCACGCGCGCGCTCACTCTACAAAGACTACGATGTCCCGCAGCACCGACACACTATCCTGCCCGACATTGCCCGACGGCCTCGTCGACGCCGCCGCCGACAGCTGAACCCGCTCAGTCCCCGTCCGCTGCTCTCTCCCGAGGTCCCGACGATCGACGATCAACATCAACTGGGTTGGGTTGCCGTTGGGTAGCACAATCAGGACCTCAAGAAAACACACACAATCAACAGGCATCAGGTAGAGGGTAGAGTACGAGAGTGTCAAGCGACTAAGTTCACGATACTGACATGACGCAAGTGAGCTAATAATGGTGGTACCACGCCCGATAAGAAAGCTAGGGGGTTGGGGGGGGATGGGATGTCCTCTTACTACGTGTACTCCGGTAATTAGTTATGGCACTAGGGCGCTCCCACCCCCCCCCAACAAGCCCCACGTCTGACTACCGATGGATTAGTCGGTCGGTCAACGACTGACTTTGGCTCAAATTTGCTTGAAAACTATCTTAACTGAAATGAACTTAGATTTTGTATGAGACGTTACGTTACGTTTGTATGGGAGCCCCCCCTCCCCGAGGGGGTGGGAGGGTGAAACTTTCCTATTCACAATCCGGGTTCACATAAACTACGCTGTGCAAAGTTTCACCCGGATTGGTTCAGTATTTTTGGAGCAAAAGCGATACAGACAGACATCCATTTTTAGATATATATGGGGTTTTATATATAGTAGGTGTCGGACACCTTCAGTAATTCTAGTGAACCACTCATGAACTAAGTCGGGCAGGCGCGCGCACCCGCGCAACCCCGGGTGCCCTGTGATGCTCCTGGATATCCAGGAGTGTCCTAAATCCTAAACACTCCAAACGCCTCGGAGTGCGATGCGAGACGCCTGGTGATCCGGGAGGGTACAGGATGCGGGATTTCGGGGGGGTGGTCCTCTAATTAGCAGCTGCGGAATACGCGCACGCTCGTCACACTTGTTGTCCGTCGTCCCGCCGGTGAAGCGAGCAACTACTCCACAACGGGAGTCCCATTAAGAGAGTCCCGCGTCCTTCCACTCGGGGGGAGGGGGGGGCTGGCACACATCCTCAGACACATCGATCGTGTGCGCGCGCTCCCTCCCTCGCTCCCTCGCTCCCTCACTCGCTCGTTCGCTCGCTCACCTGATTCACATTGTTGTGAAACACATACTCGTGGCGGCCACACCGCCACTGCCACCGCCGCCACCGCCACCACCGCCACCACCGCACGCACTGGGCGACACTCGGAACAGCAGAGTGGTGGCCAGGGAAAAAAGCACACCAAACAGAAGGGCGACGACAGCGGGCTGCTTTTAGCGCTTGTTAAAATTTTGATGGTTGGCTCGTGTTGTTTGTTTTCGTCGCGGTGCGCTCAGTGCTGTCACTGCTGTTGTTGGTGTTGGTGCTGCTGCTTCGCTCGGTCGGTTGGTCGGTCGGTGTTACGGCAGCTGCTGCTGCAGCGATGGTGATGGTGGGCACAGAACACAGAACGCACACTCTCGGTGTAGGCGGGCGGCCGAGGCCAGTTTAGCACCGAGCACTAGAGCCTAGAGCCTTCACTAACAGTCACTCTGGCCGCTCTTCAGTGCGGCAGGAACGGTCACAAAACAGCTCCGAGCCGTGCCGTGGTGTGTCGACTGCGCTTCGGACCACGTCGAACTCATCCCGACCGTATCTGCCTGACGTCTGATCCGCTGCTGGCACTCGCGCTCTCTGTTTTGGCGTCCGGACTCTCGTCTGGCACAACGTCCGTTTTGCACTCACCGTTGCGAGTCTGCGCATCTACGCACACCAGCACACGGCGAGTCGGCTGCTCCGCGCGAGAGTGTGAGCTTTTCTCGTCGTTTCTAGTCACCGTCGTTGCTGATCCACAGAGGAGCAGCTCAGCAGCAGCAACGGAGAACACTTACGGGAATTGCGTGCTACCAAAGCCTACCATAGCAGGGCCTGCTCCTCCCCCCCCGCGCTCTATCAAAAGCTTCGGCACAGGGACACCACCCATTGTATGTCCGGGATCCGGGACAATGGCGGAAAAACAAAACATCAAACAAACATCAGCAATTAGCGGACGAAGCGGGAAGAAGCGCTCCGAGGAGGAGCCATCGTAAGGCACGCACCTTCCCCCCTTTCACGGACCACAATACAGAGAGGGCCGCGCCAGGATGTCGAGCGATGACGTGCACATACCGTGCGAACATACCCACCACCCAACGACCCACCCACACATACAGGTGTCCCTTGGTCGCGCTAATCGTTATTTTGCATTCTTTCCCGTAGCGCTCCCGCTCAATACTACCACCGCCCAGCCCAGCTCAGCCCAGCCAACGGTGCCAGGACTGAGAGGACGATAAGAAAGAAAGAAGAAAAAAAGCGTAACAAAGTGCGAACCGGTTCCGTTGCCCCACCAGCACCACCCGGCAGGACCACGGAATGGTTCGGAATCCCGAACCCCGATCGTGTCCCGTTTCGGCTTCGGCAGGCAGAGCCAGAGCAGAGTTCGGAAGTCAAAACAGAACACAACGTTCGTCTGTATACGTCATCGCCCCCGTCGGCTGTCAGAACAAAGGGTAGTCGCCATCGTCCACCATCAGCTGGGTGGCCTCATCTACTCGTCGGGGTTTGCTCGTAGGAGCTTTCCCATCTCGAGGTGGAATTCAAGCTAACTGCGGTAGGGCCAAGGAAACCTGTGCGGCAGCACACTTTACACCCCGCTGCGGCAGACAAAGAGAGGCGTGGGGAGAGGGAGAGCAAGTGAGAGAGTGAGAGAGAGATCCGTATGAATGTTCCCCTCAGTATACGAGTTTGCAAAGTCTCACCAGTGAGTGAGCCCTGCAGGTTCACCGAAGAAAGGACGACTAACCACACGGATAAGGTAGTGCCTCGCTCCACGCTGCATGTAAGATCCTTGCGCACTACTAATATTTCTCTTCCCAGTGTCTACAGCCACAGGCTGGCGGTTGCCTGTTTGCGGCCAACACGGGCAATGGCAACACGGGGTAACACTGTGGCCAAAAAGGAAGGAGAAGAGTTTTGTGTTTGAACTTTTATTTTATTATTTTATTATTTTGAAATGAAAAATTCTATTTCTTTCAAAGTATATGTGTCTGGCCAAGCCAAGAAAGAGCCAAGGCTGGTGAATACAGCGGGGAGGGATAGTAGCTCCCATCCAAGTGATTTGATAGTATCCTGAAACAGCATGTGGGGAGGGCATGGAGACGCCAGGTTGTTTTGGCCATTGTGCCCCACCAGGCGCCTCCATTCGGAAAACCTGGTAACTGTATTTTGGTCGTTTTTTTATCAATGCATGGTTCAAATTGATCATTCGTCAAGTTTTAGGAGCTTCTGAAGCAATACACCTTTCTGTCCCATCAGACAGTGCATTTTATTCGAGTCCTTCGATGCTTTTTGTTTGTTAAGTCAAAACCACCATTTTAAACTGTTTCATGGGTTTTTGCCATTTTCAAAATGCTCTTGTGACAGGGTTCATTGCCGTGATGAAAGAGGATGTTTTTCTTCTTTAAACCGGGTCTTTTTTCACAAATTTTCACCTTCAGTAGGTCTAGAATGTTATAACAATAATCAAAAATTATTGTTTTATCAGTTTGCAAGTAATCCGCCAACAAAATTTCATTCGCATCCCACAAAACTGATGCTAACATCTTTGCACGCAATTTCTAGATGAACTCGTTTCAGAACAGCAGAAAAGGTTCACACCACTCCTTAGGCTCTTGTTTTGATTCAGGATCATAGTAATAGACCCAAGTCTTATCCACATTAAAGAGTCGATGCACAAAATCCACTTTATCCTATCGAAAACGCTTTAAATGTCGAGAAAGTTGCACTCGAATGCGTTTATAGCGAATTCGGCACCCATTTTGCAAACAGTTTTCTGGAACCCAAAACTTCAGTCAAAATATTGGTTATACTACTCAATGAGATAGCTAGGCCTTATACTAAATCTCTTTCAGTGATTCAATGATTTTCCAATACGATATCCTGATTTTTTTTTACGAATTCAGTTGTTGTGTCTGTTTTTGGTGTTTTTGACATGGATCGCCTTGAAGGCTACTACAACCACGTTTAAACTCAGAAATCCCCTTTTTAACCTCCAAATTAAAGGTGAAGAGTTCTTATGCACACTCAACATTCGTTCATAAATCTCCTTTGCTTTTAAACCTTAAAAAAAATAATTCACTGCACAAGACTTGATTTTTTCCGTTGTAAAAAATACTGTGACACGTCGATACTAAATAAATTTTTAAAAGAAAAATTAAGTAACCGATTGAAATGAAACTTCAAATACGTTCATTTGAAGAGTGTACCAATATAACAAAAAAAATCAGGCTCTTAGCAGCTCTCTCTGTACCTCTGTGCTCTCTGACCATACGAACTTATTGAACAGCCTAGTACGTATACACGTCAAGGTATACGTCAAAAGGCACGCACGGCCAGGACGATCGATCGATGTTATCTGATCAGGAACACTTAAAAAAAATCAAAAAACTTATGGTCCAACAACTTTTAGCCTTGTTGGAATCCATGTTGAGTGACTGTTGAGTTTTAGAGTTACTAGCAAACAGTCTCGTTAGCTGCTGGCCACAGTAGTATGTTGACGCGAGCAGGACCACGCGCGCGAGAGAGAGAGACGGATTTGCCCCGTCGCCAAAGGGAAGAGGTGGCGACTCTTTCCCGTGCCAAAGCGAGTGCCCCCCGTAAGTGCGGATTGTGTTGTAGGAAGTGAAAACTCGGTTTACGAAAAACCAGCACCGGAATAGTGAACGCGTTGCCGTTCTCACACCGGGTGAGAAGCGCAGCGCAAGAGGAAAAAGGAAACAATGGAGGGGAAAATTCGTACCGGAGAGTGAATGTGCGCGCACAATGTGGAGCATGGGTTCGGGCGCGCAGCCGCAGCCATAGAGGCGGGATTCTCTGGTCGCAGAATCTCTCGCGAAACCTGTGAACAGCTGTGCGCGTCAGCCGGTGTCCTCCCTTCCTTCAAGACGACGCAAGTCACCCATAAAACTGTTTCGTTTAGCAAGAAGGAACTATCGACAACGTGAACGCGATTTGAGACTATTTTCTTTCTGTTTCTGCGTAAGCGGGGAATGTATGCTAAGAATGCTTTGTTTGACAAAATAGGGAATTGTTCCACTCTTTATTGATGCATTCGTACTCTTCGTAGCCGGTACCCCGTGCCGGTTCCTGCCCCTCACGGCAGGAAGCTCTCTGTTTTTTTATTTACACATTCGCCTTACAGTGTGGCGTGTGGTGTCCGCTGCTTTGCTACCGACCGAAAAACAAAAAAACAGAAAATAAAAAGGTATAAAAAGATGGCTCTTGAACAGGCGTTGTTTGAAATCGTTCGGTTCGTTCCGCGCGTCAACGGTCAACTGTTCGCCTTAAGGTATGCCACCCGCATAACACGTGACTTGAAAATGTACAAATGAAACGCAAAAACTCGGGGCACTCCGTCGGTAGCCGAACCAAAAACTTCATCATCTGAATGCGAATGGTATAGCAGGAGTTCTCAGCACACCCCCACCGAGGAGGAATCTCTCCGAGGAGTGGGGGCGATGACTTACCGCTGACTTACGCGCTAAACTTAACGGAAGCAAATGATTAACTGTAACTGTGTGTGTAGTTCGAAGTGAAAATCCTGCACACCCGCTCTATCACCCCTGCTCTGCCCTAACGGCCTAGCGGCCGGAAATCATCCTGTGAGTCCTTCCTGCTAACGTTGGTGGTGGTGGTGGTGTCTATGGTAGAGTGTGTGTGCCTTGCCTACATGGCGTATTGTGGCGGCGTTCGATGGCCCGCGGTGGCTCGCTGCTGCCGCGCAGAGTATGGCAGTGTGTGGGTTCATCTGTGTGTTCTCAGGACTCGGCCTCTTGCTCGATCCTGCTGGCTATCACTACTATTGCTACTACTACTACTACTACTACTACTACTGTTGGAGCGCTGCGCTAGTGCGGAACCGACCGAACTGTTGCTTTCTGTAACGGTGTAACGGGCAACCGGAATACTAGAGCGGAGGTTTGTACTAGCACCGTGGTGGTTTAGGAGAACGGTGGTGTGTCGCTCTCGGAGCGGATCTGCCGGATCCGCACGTCATCGTAGGCGATGGTGAAGATGCTCTTCTTGTCCGCGATCTTGTTGCGGGGGGCGCGCGGGGCCACCGCCCGGTGACCGGTGTGGAGCAGCGAGTTCATCGCGATCCCGGAATCGTGGTCATCCTCCAGCGTCGACACGTTCAGTGCCTTCGAGGTGCTGGTGGTGGTGGGGACGGACGCCACCGTCGCCGCCGTCGCCGGTGGTTTGCTGGCTGGCGGTGGCGGTGGCGCTAGTGTCACCGCTGGTGGCGCTAGTGTCGCCGTCACCGGTTTACAGGCGGACGACGGGTCGACGATCTTGATCTGGACCTTGTTGTCGCGGCTGATGATGGGTGGCGGCTCCGTGTACAGGTAGTGGGGCAGCTTGTCCGGCGGGAGGCTGGGGACCGGCGGGGGGTCGTAGGTGGCCTCGTACCAGTGCTCCGAGTGCTGCAGCAGTGGGTGACTATCGGCCTCGGCAGGAGCCTGAGCCTGGGCGAGCTGCCGGGCGTGCTGGATGTCCTCCTTCAGTAGCCGCGCCTCGTCCTTCGGGGGTGATGAGCGGGGTGCCGGTTCCGGTTTAGCCCCCTTCACCGGCCCACCCTCAGCTGGTGCCGGCTTCTTCCTACCGCCACCGCCACCCAGCGTCGTGATGGTTGTCGTTGAGCTGGTCGTCGTGGTGACCGTGGCACCCTCGGCTCCCGTCGTCCTGCGCTGGGTGCGCTTCTCCAGCGACCCCTCCCCATCCTTCCCCGCCCCGGCCGGGAGGTTGTAGTACCAGTCCATGTACTTCGGATTCACCGGATTCCCCGAGGATTCTGGGTCCTGATGGTTGAGGCCTTCCTTCGACGCCGCTTTGCTCATCGCGGCCGTCGTCGTCGGCTTGGTGTCCTTCGGCGGCGAGTCAGCCGGAGCGTTCAGCCGGATGCGGGTGGTGGTGGTGGTGGTTTCGGCGGTGGTTCCGCCCACCTTCGGCGACAGGGACGTGGACACGGAGCGGGAGGTCTTGGTGGCGGTGTAGCGGTAGTTGTCGAGCTCGTTCGAGTTCGAGCCCCCCTCGTCGAAGCTGTCGGCCGAGAAGTAGTTCTTCTGCACCACCTCCACCTCCCGCTCCGAGCCGTCCGAGTCCTCGTAGTACTTGACGTTCTTCCGGTACACCTTCTTCCGCCGGCTTCCATCCGCTCCTGTCGCCGTCGGCCCACCGCCAGTGGCGGCGTCGTGCAGTGAGTCCGATATCTCCAGCAGGACGTCCCGCTTCAGCCGGCCGGCGGCTCCACCACCACCACCGCCCGCCACCGTCGATTGCTCCTTGGGCGTCACCTTCCCGTGGAGCGTTTCTTCGTTCCGTTTCCGCCGCAGGATGCTGGTGCGGGTTTCCTGGTGCGTCGGTCCCATCCGCTGCCTCGTCCGCTCCTTCCGCGGCCGGTACCCCCCCGCCCGGCCCTCCTGCTGCTGTCGCCCCGCGTGATGGCGGCCCCGGCTAGAGTACCCGAGCTCGTCCTCGTAGTCCCCGTCGCCGTCGTCCTCCTCGCGAATCGGTGTCCGGATTTTGCGCTTCACCGATTCCACCACCACCACACGCCGGTTCCCCTTGCGGGGGCCGTCCCCACTAGCGCCGCCGTCGCCGTCGGCATCCCAGCGCGAGCGCTTCCGGTGGTGGTGACGGCGCTTGATCAGGTACACCCCGTCCGGGCTGTCCGGGGGGCTGTACCAGACGTACTCGTACTCGTCCTCCGACAGCGAGTCGTCGTTCTCGCTCTTGGTCCGCCGCCGACGCCACACCCGCCGCCGCCCCCCACCGGCGTCCCGGGTGAACGGCTCCGTCTGGGTGCCGGTGTTGCAGTCGGTCTGGGTCTGGGTGGCCGCCACCACCACCGACTGGCACGGCAGGCTCTGCGTCTCCAGCGCCTGCTCCCACTGGCTGTACCGCTCCTGGAGCTTCTCCTTCTCGAGCAGGATCTGGCGGAGCAGGGCGTTCTGTTGCTTCAGCGAGTGCTCCAGCTCCTGGTGGATCAGCGAGTGCGTCGAGACCGCCGGCTTCAGCTCACCGTCGCCGCCACCACCACCACCCGCATCCTCATCGCTGTCGTCCCGGGGACGGCCCGCTTTGGCGCCGGTGATTCGCACCTCCGTGACGTGGTCAGCGGGCCGGGACGGGTCGGACGGTACCTCGTTCGGGATGGTCTGGATGAAGGTGGTGCCCGGCAGCAGCTGGTAGTGCTCCCGGATAATCTGCTTCCCGTTCGCCTGCTCCTCGATGTAGCGCCGCATCAGGATCTCCTTGCCACCGTTGTCCACCATGATGTACTGCTGGGACTGGGACTGGGCGTTGGCGGCTGGTGCGGCTGGGCCTCCCCGACCCTGGGCCACGTTCACGTAGATGTTCTCTTCGCCTCCGCCGCCCCCACCGCCATCGTTGCGGCCACCGCGTGTCGTTAGGCGCAGGATCTCGGCGTTGCCCTCCTTGATGAAGTACTGGTCCCGTGGTTCGATGCCCTCGCCCCCGATCAGCACCTGCGTCATTGCCTGCCGAGCGGGGAAATGGATGGCATTACTCACTAAATATTTTTTGTTTGTTTTCTTTATGAAAGCTTGATGAATGATTTTTATGATTTGTATGATTGATTATGATGATGACAACAACGAAAACGTGTGGAATTTGCGAAACTGAACATGGTACGACGGTGGGACATGGTATGTTTGGGGTTTCTCTTGATTTTTGAAGAGCATATTTTGTATCAAAAGAACCAATTCCGTTTTTTGGTTTTTTATTGTAGGTGATCTTTTTTGATGAAAAAAGGCTTCATTTTGATGGGCCCGACGGTTTAACAGGCTAATGGCGAAATTTACGCAAAGATTCGGAGTACTTCTCCTCCCGTAACTTTGGAGGAGGATCTCTGATGGCGTGGCTTGGGTTTTGCTCTACGGGCAAGCTCAATCTGGCTTTGACATCCTGTTAAAATAGACTCTAACGATTACATTCAGATTCTAGAAGACTGCCTGATCCCGTTCAAAGCTGCCCACAGCCGAAAAAAAAGGTTTTTCAACAAGATAATGCTAGCATTCCCACCAGTTTGATAACTAGAACATGGTTTGCTACCCATAAAATCGATTTGCTTGGGTGGCCAGCGCAAAGTCCGGATTTAAATTCAGTTGAAAATGTCTGGGGAATATTGGTTAGACAAATTTATGTGGATAGGAAGCAATACAGCTCTATTAATGAGCTTAAGGTATCCATTTTGGCAGTTTGGGAACATATGGATCCAAAATTGACAATATGACAAACAGAATTTTCCAAGTCATTCAGCGATCAGGAAAGCGAACTGAACATAAACCTCACAATAAATAAGGAGACTTGGAAAAAAATACACATATTGATCATTTTATTAGGTGTGGTTATGGAAACTTGACAGTGCCTATCCCCCCTATTATGAAACTCGAATCGAGAACTCGAACGATCGCGTGAATACAGTAACAGAGAAAGCAGAATACAGCAAGAGAGAAGGCAAAAAGAGAAAGCTATAGCAAAATGAACTCGGATGAA
>NC_071287.1:1633128-1674198 GCF_943735745.2 Anopheles bellator
TTTGGCAATGTCCCGCCGTCCTCGGTACTCCCAGTGCGTCGGTTTGGTCCGGGAATCGGTCGATCGGTTCCCCGGCGACCACGCATCCCGTCGTCCCATCCACTCGGCGACCTGATGGTGGTGTTGGTGGTGATGGCGGCAGTTTGATGGCGCAATTAATGGGGAAATCGGGAAGAAAGGGAAGTGTGGATCGCGACGAGTGGTGAGGGCGTTTAGTTCGGTTTCGGTTCGGGCCGAGGGTTTCGAGGCACCAGGAGCGACGTGGGGCGGTTCGTAGGACGTGGGGGTGAGCGGCGGCGACGGTTGCGGGTGTTGGGGAGGAAATTGTAACATTCTTACAATTAACACAACAAAACACAAACAAAAACAAGAGCAAACGGGAAACAAGAGACGCGTTCGCGAGAAACATAAAGAGAAAGAGGAGCATGCGAGAGAGTGAGAGAGAGAAAGAAAAAGAAAAAGAGAAAGAAAGAACGAGAAAAAAGAAGGAAATAAACGAAGTAGAAGAAGAAGAAATGATAGTGAAAGAAAAAAGTAAATTAACGAGACAAAAGAAGGGCAAACCCGGGGTAAAAAACCAAAAAAGTCAGTGAAAAAGGAAAGAAAGAAAGAGGCGACAGATAGAGGCGATAGAAGCCATTGTCTCTCATTCTGCTTTGTGTGGTTTGCTGTTTCCTTCGTTCCTTCCCAATTTTTTGCTTGGGGGGGGGGGGCTAACAATCCTTTCGCGGAACGAAATCGGCAGCGAGAACAAATAAAAAAGGGAGCGAGCGGGCAGGAGGGAAGTGGGATGAATGGAAGGATGAGGGAGGCACACCAATACAGAGCCAGGGTGCCTCTGTGGTGTAGTGCGTTTGTGGTCTTACTTCTGTCTTGGTTCGATGCGCAAATAATCAAACTACGCACTGCCAACAAAAAGGGGATCCTCGGACAACAAAACATTCGCACATTAATTACGATAAATTTGAGCGGTTTTGGGACCTGGCGCCAGAGATTCTGCTATTCTCTGTTGCTTTCTGTAACGGTGTGTGTTTTTTACGGGCGGAGTTATTGCCCAGCTGCGTCGTTACCGACTACTATGCTCTATCAAGCCCAAACCTAACCTCTTACGCAGCTAAACTAAGCTGACAGTGCCTGAAAAGACTCCATCATGGAAAGTGCACCAGGATATGTATAGTGAACAGGTGTGGAAGGACATGTATGTTAAGGTAGATGTAACTGATGATTTGGCCGGGGATGCGTTGGACAAAGGATTGGAGATTTTCTCGGGTTCTCGGGTTGATGTCGGGTGGACCCCCATAGCCCACGGCTCCACCGCTCCTCGCCTACCCCCTTCCTCTCGCTCCCGGGCGCTCGCAGAGCACGCCCCTGGTTGTACTAGTAAGCATATGAACACAAGGCAACTACCTGAACAGATTTCGACTTTTTTCCTATGCCTTGCTTGCTATGAACAAGATGCACATCGTCTTCGATATTATTCACCCGAAGGATTCTTTTTCTGAGAAAAAGAAACGAACAGATAGAAAGAGAGGGAGAGAGAGAGACAGAAAGAAAGAAAGAGAGAGAGAGAGCGAGAAGGAGGGAGAAAAGGGAGAGACAATATAAAAGAGAGAGAGAGAGAGGGAGAAATGTTGTTTAAGGTTAAGAGATTAAGATTAGTAAGGAAGGTGAAAGAAGTGGGTGGTGTCAGCGAATAAGAGAGCAAAAGAGAGAAAAAGAGAGAGAGAGAGAGAGAGAGAGAGAGAGAGCGATAAATATGTCTTATTATTGTTTTAGTTAATGGGGTGTGTGTTTTGGGGTGGATTTTGGCGGTGCTCGCAGTAGCAGTAGTAATAGTAGTAGTAAAGATTAATTTCCACACCCACCTTCATTCCCCACCCCGACTCTTGCTCCCCCCCCTCTCGCTTATTCTTTTTCACCCTCCTGTGCTATTTTGTGCCGTGCCGTGTTATTGTTATTGTTTTGCTGTGTGGGGGTTGCGTTATGCGTGGGGCGGTGTCCGGCTCGAGGTTAAGGGGGTGGGTGGGTGCCAGGAGGGGTGATTGTTAAGAGGTGGTAGCCACGACACTAACCACAGGCTATGGTGCTGCTACGGGTGCTCACGAAGTAGTATTAGTAGTAGTAGTAGTAGTAGTAGTAGACAGTTTCATTATGTGTAAGCACGATTTTGACAGATCACTACTCACTCCACGTGACGTTTAAAGTGTCAAGTCATTTCTCCAGAGGAGCGCAGACAAATTTTGTACAAATGATGCACTATTCCTAACGTTGGCAAAACTGGGAAAAATAAACATCGGAGCGGTTCGATAGGCAACAAGAAAATTCGTAGAAGAAAACAGCTTTCAGTGCCAAAATCAGATTAGGTCTGAAGACAGATACAAAAAGCAGAAAAAACTGAAACGGAGTGCAAAACAAGCTGCATCCGTTAAACCAAGAGCTCCAAGTGAAAAAAGGTATGATCAACTACTTCGAAACAAACAAGTTTGCGTCATCTTGGACGATGGAACATATTGCAAATTGGACTATAAAACTCTGATCGGGTCCTGATTATTATCCACTGTGGTGGATCACCTGAATGCTGACGATGCAGCTAAATCGCTTTTTTACTGAAAAATTCAGAAAGAAGGCAATGGTTTGGCAAACCATATGCGGCATTACTCCAAGGTAGTCTGGTTCCAATCCAACGGGATCCATATTCGTTCCGAATCGAAACTTTTCGATCACTTACGCCTCGTCCACAGTATCAGTTTTCTCTACTAGCGTCCACACTAGCTTTTGGGCCAAAAATTCCGTGAGCTCCTGTGAGTGAAATGACAGTTCGTTTGTTTTTCTTGGATTTTTCAGTTTCCTTTCCTTCTCCTTCTAGTGCCATCTTTGTCAAAATCTGATCCGCTGTTGAAAAACTAGCCATATTTTTGGAAAGCAAAAACAATTTGCCGAAATTTGGCTTCAACATTCACATTGAAAAAATGCGTGAAATATTTCATGAACATAAGGGGCTCAAAAGCAGCTCAAAGTAACTCACGGAACTCTAGCAAAAGATTAATAGTAGAAAATAAAAGTGGAGTTCTAGTTTGAATTTTTGGCGTTCATTTAATCGTGCTTGGACATAATGAAACAGTCTATAGTAGTAGTGGTAGTAGTAGTAGTAGTAGTAGTAGTGACAGTACTACTAGTTGCCTATGTGTGTGTGGGTGGGTCAGCGACAGTGCAAGCGAGTCCCCTCTCCACGGGCCACGACTACGATGGTTGGAGGGCGGGGGCACTGACGGGCTGGGGAGGGGCCAGGGGGCCACTTACCGGTTGGTGACGTTCATCGGACAGCCCGGACAGATGCAGCACAGGAGCAGCGTGAGGATGCCGAGGGCGAGCAGGACCGCGAGGAAGATGAGCAGCCAGAACAGGACCCGGTTCTCCGCCTTGTACAGGATCTGTTTGGGAAGAGGTGGGGTGGTCAGACGTTCCTGGGGGGCGGGGGATGCCTTCCGACTTACCGCGGTGCGCTCATCCTGGCTGACGATGGTGCCGGGTACGGTCCCGTTCGCCGACAGGCGCTGCTGGATCCGGCCAATGTCGACGACCGACTCGGCATCGTACAGGATCGTGGCGATCACGACCGAGCGGAAGCCGGGCCGGTCGCCCCCCTGCGGGCCATGCCCCGCGTCGGAGTGGAACATGTCGGTCGCGATGCCGTCGGCGGCGTCGCTCGGTGTGTACGGGCGCACCTCCTGGATGATGACCCGCCCGCCGGTGATGTCCTGGAGCGTGTCAAGGATCCGGCGCCGGTCCGGGTCACGGCCCGGCACGATGAACGTGACCGTCCGCGTCCGGCTCTCGGGCGGGTAGACGTGGATGGTGGTGGCGGAGTAGCGCACGGGGACGCCCAGGTCGAAGGCACGGGCCGTCAGGACGACCACGTCCGGTGCCTCCTTCGGCTGAGTGGGTTGGCTGGCCAGCTGACGGCGGCGGCGGCGGCGAGTCCGCTGCGCGTCCCGTGCCCGGAGCGGCCCCGTCAACCGCAGCTCCCCCGTGATCGGGTGCAGGAAGAACTTGCTCTCGTAGTTGCCGTAGATCAGCTCGTAGCGCACCTCGTTGTTGGGCGCCTCGGCGTCCGCGTCCGTCGCGCGGATAAACGCGGGCACCGTGAAGTTGGCCAGGTCGGCCGACAGCAGGAACTCGTACAGGGAGCGCTCGAACGCGGGCGACTCGTCGTTCACGTCGATGAGCCGGATCGTGAGCGGGACCTCCGCCCGGTTCCCGATGCCATCGTCGTCCCGGGCCTCCACGTACAGGTGGTACTCCGGCATCGCCTCGCGGTCGAAGCCGTGCTGGTTGGTGGCGACGGTCACCACGCCCGAGGCCGGGTCGAGCGTGAGCGAGGTGTTGTGGGGACCGAGCAGGCGCGTGTACCGCACCGTCCCGCCCAGCCCGGCCGTGTCCACGTCCGTGGCGTGCACCTGGACGACCCGCGTCCCGGCCGTCATGTTCTCCGGCAGGTCCACGATGTAGTCCGCCTGCTCGAACACCGGCGCGTTGTCGTTCGCGTCCGCCAGGTACACCGTCACGTTCACCACCGTCGACAGGTTCGTGGCCGGCCCGAGCTCCTGCGCCAGGATGCGGAAGTGAACGTAGGTCGCCACCTCATAGTCCAGCCGCCCGCTGTCCCGCACGCGGATCACGAAGTTGGCGTGCCCTTCGGCCACGTTCGGTGCGATCTCGAACGTGCCGTTGTTGTCGAGCAGTGTCAACGAAAACACCCCGTTCTTGCCGGCGTCATCGTCCATGACGCGCGGCGTGTACGGATCGGCGAACGTCAGCACCGTCCCCGGGGCCGCATTCTCCTCCAGCCGAGACACGTAGCTGTTCGGGGAGCGGGGGGAAGGTTCGTTAGAAGCTAGCATACTGAGACGAAACGACTCACGACAGAGCAAATCGGATTGAAATCCATATTGAAGCGTTAATTTTTAAGCACTTGTTTTTTTTTGCGGTAAGTAACTTTAAAGTGAAGTAAAGTGAAGAGTAGTGAAAGTGCATGAAACTTTGGAGAGCAGGGTCTTTGGAGTGGAGCTTTATGTATCAAATATACCAATATACTAATCAAATAATTCAGTCAGTTTTACCCGGGGTCCACAGTATGAGAAACTTGGAAAAAATGTATGGCAGGCCAAGAAACTATGAATCTTTTGCTAGAGTTCCGTGAGTTACTTTGAGTTGCTTTTGAGCGCCTTATGTGTACGGGATATTTTCCCGTTTCGGGGGTATTTGCTTTTTCAATTTGACAGTTTACGGCAAATTTCGGCATTTTTTTTTTTGCTTTCCAAAAATTTGGCTAGTTTTAGTCGACAGCGGATCAAATTTTGGCAGAAGATGGCAATAGAAGGAGACGAAAGGAAACTGAAAAATCAAACTATAAACAAACAAACTGTCATTTCACTCATTGGGGCTCACGAAATTTTTCGCCCAAAAGCTACTAGTGTGGACGCTAGCATATGAAAAAACCTGTAGAGAAAACTCATACTGTGGACGAGGTGTTACGGATGTTTTTCGGTTTGCTTCAGAATTGAACAACACTACGTCCTCTTCCCAGCCGGAAACAGAAACATTCGCATTAACGATCGAAAGCACAAGTAATGCACAACGCTTGACGGAAGCATAAAAGGGAAACAATTGTAGACAAATTGTAGAGTTGTTAGCCAGCGTCCACACGATGAGAATCTGTACAAAAATGTATGGCAAGCCCAGATCCTGTCACTATTTTTCTGAAGTGCCGTGAGCTACTTTGAGTTGCTGTTGAGCACCTTTTTGTTCATGGGATATTCTGACCCTCTTCGGAATATTTAGGGGGTATTTTTTCAACTGGACAGTTGATGCCAAATATCGGCCAGATTTTTTGTCTGCCCAAAACAAGGGACAGATTTTCGATCGAGGACCAGATTGCGACAACGACGGCAATACGTGGTGCATTCAAAAAGTAATGATAATTTTGCATTTAAGGGGTCCGATGTACGATTCGAAAAAATCGATTCTTTTGTGGCATTAGGTTTTTACACATGTCAGTGCCTTATGATGAAAAGTTCCACCATTTTGCGTAATTACTCAATTTTTGCCAGCTGTTGGACTGTGCACGTGTCTTGGCTCATCGTCGATTTTTGTCTCTGCCAAAAAATTGATGACAAAGAATCTCGAGCGTGAACGTCGAAAAGCCGTGTTTGCTCGAATGTGTACAATTTTGCTTAAACTTTACTTCAATTGCAGGGTCGTGGTTGTTGCCAAAGGATAAAACAGCCGACTGTGACTTTTTCCTGTTTCCAAACCTCAAATGAATTACTTTAGGAGTAGACAAAAATCGACGTTGAGCCAAATCTTGTTCAAGTAAAACAGCTGTCAAAAATTAACCGATTACTCAAAATGACCGAACATTTCATCATAAGTCACTGACATGTGTATCATTACTCATTATCATTACTTTTTGAACGCCCCTCGTAGAAGGAGAAAGAAAGGAAACTGAAAAATCAAATATGTCCAAATAACCAAATCAAATAATAACTTTAAAAAACCGAAAGCTGACAGAAAAATGTGAGGGAGTGGATAGAGTGAAAGAAATACATATATATATAAACGAAACTTAAACGAACGGAGCACCGGAATTCGAAAGGACTTAATTCAGTCCTTTTCGTGGCACACTCACTGGTCGTTCTCGAAGTACGGCGGCGAGTTGCTGCGCTCCGGCAGGAAGAACGCCAGCTGCACGGTGGTCGCCATGGTCGGGGGCTCCTGGCGCGTCACCTTTACCTCCTCGGCGATCACGGTCAGCAGGACGGGGTCGCCGGCGTGCGTCAGGGCCAGTATGTCGTCCAGCGGCCGGAGCAGCGTAATCTCACCTGCAATCGGTCGTCGTAGACCAAGTCAGTCCAGGACAATAAGGGTTTCCCCAAAAGACGCTACAAACAGCAGCAGTTACCAGAGGTTTCGTTGATGTCGAAGAACGACGTGAAGGGGTTTCCCTCGGACACCAGCCCGTAGCGTATTTCCCGCGGTACACCCTTATCGCCGTCTTCGGCGTGCACCTGCAGGACCTTGTCGCCCGGTATCAGGCCAGCCGGGAGCCGCGTGACGGGCGGGGCCACCGTGAACACGGGCGGCACGTCCTGCACGTCCTCGACGATGATGACCACCTCGAGCCCGGCAATATTCCGCGTATCCTGCCCCGGTTCCGCGTACGCATCCTGCCGGACGAATCACGAATGAGTCAGAGAAAGCTAAACGAAGAATTGGAGGGGGGGACTTACGTTTGCCAGGACCGTGAGGTGATACATCGCCTGCTTCTCGAAGTCGAGCGGACCGAGCAGGAAGATGGTGCCCTCGGTCATGTCCGGGGAGATGATTTTCTGCCGGATACCGAACAGTGGCGACCCCTAGGGAGAAATCCCAATTACCCTCTGGATAGCCTGTCCACCACGTGGTCCCTGTACTCACCCACAGCTCGAGGTAAACCGGCTTTGGAAGCAGAGGATTCTTGTTCGCCAGCACGTAGTCCAGCTCGGTACCCTTTTTGGCATCCTGCGAAACACAAAGCAAGGTATGAGCGAGGACGAGGTCCTGCGAAACCACGGAGATATAGCGGTACGTACCTCCGGCACCATAATGATGCCGGCCTTGTGCGGGAAGATGGTGTCGTGTGGCGTTGTGAAGTTGGTCGCCGTAATCGAGCAGCTCTGCACCGACATGCCGCCCTTGGTGTCCTTCACGGACACCTGGAAGTCGTAGTAGCGGCCTGCCTCCAGCCGGCGCGTCAGGATCACGTTCGCCTGGCAGATCGAGTTGAACTTCGTGCACGGCAGCGTCTCGATCTGGACCTTCGACGAAGACGCATCGCCTAGCGAGAGAACGGGACAGATAGAGAGAGAGAGAGAGTGTGTGAGGGAGAGAGATAGCAACCACAGTCTGGTCCGGGGGCCACTTACCGACGAGCTCGAACTGCAGCGGGTATTCGAACTCTTCGTCGGTCGCCCGCAACCGGTAGATGACCGAGCCGACGGTGGCGTCGGTCGGCACCAGGACGAGCCGCATGCGGGTGGAAGGGTCGAACTTCGGGTCGAGGCCGGCCACGGTGGGCCACACCGCCGCCAGGACTAGTACGGTCAGTGTGGCCACTACCGCAGACATCCCCGCCGAGCGGGACGTCGAGTGTGTGCAGCTTCTACTCCGCTCCGAAACTGTTCCATGCGAGGACATGCTGCTATGGCTGTGGAGGAGGGGGCGGCGGAAAACGGTACGGAACATTAAAACTCTGAAAGAGGTGCGTTGGGGACTATAGGCCTGATCTGATGCCTGACGGGACCTCAAGATTCTCAAAAGAAAGAAGTTACAGCAGGTCTAGTACAGGGTTATTCCTTTTTGTAGTTTAGAAATTAAAAGGCTTTTTCGAGTATATCCCAAGTGGCAAACTTTTAGTTGAATGTCCGACTTTCTTCAAATGAATCGCTCGGCAACAGGTTTAGACTTGTTAGAATTATGAAAATATATTAGGTGTGTGAATTAATTCTTGCGGTATTTATTCAACATTTGTGACCTAACTACAATAGCAAATCGTACGACTACCTTAATGAAAGTATTATCCGTCATTAGCTACTAGTTTCTCCTATTTTTTAGGTAGTTCCTCGATTCCGTGTTCCGTATAGAAATTCTTATCTTTAGAAGCGATCCCTTTCATATCCCACCATATGCTTTCATATCATATCGTTAGATACCTTCATATAATATCTTTCATATCTTCATATCTTTAGATACCTTTCATATCCCACCATATGCACAGCATCACCGTTGCGCAGTGAGTATTTCGCTTTGGTTGCGATGGTTCTGCTTCATCAGGCTGTATCCAGGTCTTTTTGCCTTTACGTTTCTTGTAATAACTCACCTTTTCATCACCAGTGATGATTCGGTACAAGAACCCCTTTCTTTTCAGTCGCGCAACCAGAAATTCCCAAATGGTTTTCCTTCTTTCAATGTCTCTTTTTTTCAATTCATTCATGAGCAGGTCGTTTTTGGTTTGAAAGACAAAATCACCTCCTTTTAACGGTGCAAACCACATCTAACACGTTTTCTCAGCTAGAACATATTCACCATAAACAACCAAAAAAATATGATGATTTTCGGTAACTCTTTTTGTCATATTAAATTAATTCCCGGAAACACATTTTACCAGGAACAAAACTTGACTTGTTGAAATGCTTAAAAAAGGTGTTGTTATACTTTAACAAAAAAACCTATACTACGTTAGATGCGTAATGACAGTAGCTATTAAACACATATTTCATTAAAAAAAATCTGTTAGATTTAGTGAATAACGCCATCCATTGTAAAACCGCAAGGATTAATCCACACACCTAATACTTCCAGAACTGGGGATTCAAAATCGCTAATTTTTCCAGCAAACTTTTCTTCATCGACGCCTTCATCGATCTTCATCTTCTGTTGAAAGCTCAAAGGATTCGGTACGGCAACATCCCAAAAGTGCCCAGCGAACTGGATCGGTTAGGCAATACTCGTTGGCGTGATTGAATGTTGCTCTCCAGCAACCTACGAGCGAAGCCTTCGAAGCTTCAAACAGCCAGAACGGTCACGACGACGACCACCGATGGCCACCGTTGACCTGGGTATGTGGTTACTGCCATAAATCAATAGACCGATTTCGCGCCCCGAGGGTCCGAAGCTTCCGTAGCCCGGCACCCGTGCTGGAAGAGGACTCCGTCTCAAGAAGAAAGTACCATTAGCGTGAGCCCGTAAAACCGCCCGCAGACACGCTATCGACTGATCTACCGATCGGCGGTACTTCGGTAACAGCCACATTGCCTACCGCAGCTGCCTTTATCGCTTGTCAGCCATCAGCCCCAGTGGGCAAGGCAATTGGAGACCGAGGGAACGTTACTGATCCACGGGGGGGATCCAACGAGTGCGACGTAGCGGAAGGTCACACTGTCAGCTGTGGGAAAAGGAACGAAAGATTCTGGGTTCTGGGTAGTTCTCTCCCTTCCTGGAGAGCCGCTCTGACGTCAACTTCAACTAATCCTCAAACGATGCCAAAAAAAGGCGTAGCACTTAGTCGGGAATCCGGAATCGTCTCCCTCCTGACTCCGGAGGGGGCAATCTCTCCGGACATCCGGCCAACCAGCTCCGGAGGGGGCTATTAATTTTTGACCGTTTCGCGCTGGGTTCCGATACGCCCTGCAGGATCCCTATAATAGCACCGGTCGGCGTACGGAGTAATTCGAATCTCAACACCAACTCAACTCAGTTGCCATGCGAAAGACGTCAATTTGAGTGCGAAACCTTTAACTTGATGTTTACTACAACCAATAAATAAAAAAGTCGCTAAATCGCTTCCTTTCTTTACATACTACTGGGGGCCAAAAATATCGGGAATTCGCCAATCGATATCGAGAACAATCCTTATTCTATGCAATACAATTAAAATCTGTCGGATTTAGAATCGGGAACAACTGAATTAGTGCTGAATCTGAGGGTTGGTTTGACTTGGGAAACATGTCAAGGTGTCAAAATGAAGGTATTTTATTGTACTTTGAGAGAAAAAATTCGGAACTTTATTCTGTCGGTCGTCGGATGAAATCGCGAATTTTCTTTGGAATACGTGCCATCATTTTCTGCACAATCTTCTGGTCAGTGGCTAATTAGTTCCGATTTCTCACCATCTCTGCAGCATTCCGCATCACCTTTTCAGTCTTCTTCAGGCCAGGCCAAAACTTAACCGGACCTTTGTGTGACTGAATAAATGATAGAACTCGCTTTTCGAGACACTCTTTGTAGGTACATCGTTGAGTTCATCGTCGTGTTTGCAAATTCCTTGCAGCTCATTAGTTTCCGTGCGCATTTATTGGCAAATACAAATTTGAAGATGAAGGCGAAATCTCCCCGTGCCGTGGCAAGAAAAAATGTAGGTCCAAGAAGCTGTCCAAAATCCATTTTCACGTATCGTCCATAAGTATAGCTATCAGTACATTTGAAATCCGACCACCAGAGGCGCTGCTAGAAAACAAACAACTTTTCCTGATTCTAAAAGTGGGACAGGCTTTATGTCAACAGATGGTCCAATGTCCAAATCCGGTCCGAAAAGTTCGGTTTTAGGATTGGCTTTGAATAATCAAGTCCATATCCACATATTAATTAATCGTCCACATCACTATACACGCTGTTTGACGAACTTACTGTCGTGCAGCGCATATGCCTTGCAGGTTTCAGTGTGCTGGTCATGTCATGAGAATGGCATGGCCGATCATGTGGTTTTGCAATCTGCTTATCTTGGGAGTTTTCTCTCTCTCTCTCTCTCTCTCTCTCTCTATCTATCTCTCTCGCGTTCGTGCTTGGCCGTACAAAGCAGGACGTGGGCGTCGCAAGTTGTTCTCGTCTCACGCGGCATTGAAGTTTTTCGTTCTCCATCGGAGTTCTTCGTTAAAGTTCTCAAGAACTCCGAAACAGGGAAGTAACCGACGGTGAACCTTGTTAATTCCTGTTCTATTGGTTTTGGTGTTGGTGGTGGGTTGGGTGACAAAAAATTCTGCTCTCGCCATTAGCCCTCGTTTATCTTTCTCTTTCAGCCTTTCCCTCTCTTCCTTTTTCTCTGGCTTCAACTCGCTATCTGTCTCTATCTATCGCTATCTTTTTATTAAAATTCCTCAATCAACCACACGACTGCGTGTCACGTTCCGGGCCAGCGTGAACAGTACCGAACCAAGAACCAGGGGACACGGCTGGTGGCTGGGCTAACCACCCACACGCCCAGTGTCGCGGTCGGGAGGTCGCGCCAGAAGGTGTTGCGTGTTGGTTGCGGTTGCCATGCCGTGCCTGCACCTCACCTCTCGTCTCTCACAGGCGCCTTGGCGATCCCACTCCCACTGGCGTTGAACTGAAACGTTTTAACAGCTCGTTGTCGCCTCGATGACGCAAGATCACACAGGCGCCCGATTCGAACCGATTTTGGGGAGAGGGGTTGCCGGTGCCGATGGTCAGCCCGAAGGAGACAGAAGTGACAGAAGCAGAGTGCGGTGGGCTAGGCGGTAAGCGGTTAACTAGACGGGGAACCTAAATGGACGGGAGATACGAGAAGGGATAGCTCGATAGGAAAAAGGAAAGGAAAAGAAGGCAACAAAAATCGGCAGCATAAACTATGGCGCAGTTTTCGCTCCCAAAAATGTTGCAAAAAAAAAAAAAGGTACCAACGGTGACATTTACCACTCGGTCGCTCTCGCTCCCACTCTCTCGGGCATCCTTCTCGGCGGAGCGGCTCGTATGCCCCAAGGCCATACGAGGCAACAAAACAACAGTGACATAACCACAGTGGGGCAAACACGGGGTGCTCATGCATGCTGTGTAACTGGTTCAGTCCCTTAGTTTGGGTGCATGGCTCCTGCCGCGTTTCTGTCACCGCGTTGTGTCACCGTCTGGCGTGACAAACTTTGTCCGCCGTAGCAGAGAGTGTGCATGAATTTACTAATTCCGAATCCTGTTGAAAACGCAAAACGGTGCTCTGGTTTCGCTCGGTCGAACCGCGCACAGATGGCACTGGACGTTAATCCGATAATCCGGCTCCTGGCGCCTATGGCCCCAAAATAGCCCAATCCATCGGTGAAATCACCGCAGTAACCACGGGATGGGCGATGCGGGCTACCTTGACAATCCTTTTAGACCTGAGCCAGCCATCACCCGGAGCCGTGAATCGCAAAAATAAGCATTATCTCCGGGGGTGCAAAGTGATATGCACTTCCATCAGCCGCCAATCATCCGATTGGTACACAGAAGTGCGTTTATAGTGTGTGTCTGGCTGTTGCCGAGGGCAACATAAGTGGCGCCTCGGCCCGGCCGGTAATTGAATCCGTTAGGCAAAACACACTGTTCGTTTGGGTTTTTGGGAAGGGCCCCGATCCGGGGCCCTGTCAGATAATGTGGCGTGATTTGTCATTTCATTTTTCGGCTTTAGAGTGCTCCGGCCGAAAGCTTTGGGGACCATTCGAAGGCACATCCATCCATCAAGGACCTGGTAGTAGTGCCGGAAATTCGACCGTCGCCTGAAGGGCAAAGAAAAAGGATGATAATAGTAATGTTTGCTCGTGCGTTCGTTCGGCTCCTGGGGCCAACGCCAGGTTCGATTGATTGGCGTGGCGGGTTGAAGCCAAGACTAGCCTAGGAAAGCCTTCGAGAGAAAAACTGGGCTACGCGAGCGCGCGGATGTTGAAGCGAAAATTTAAAAAAAATTAAACAAAACGACATCTGAAGGGGTTACAATGAAGCAACTGTCTGACGCTCGAACTGGATTGCAGTAAATAGCAGAGAGCGAGAGAGAGAGAGAGAGAGAGCGAGAGAGCGAGAGAGCGAGAGAAGGGATGAGAGATTCCGGATCGAACCAATGAAAATAATTACATTGATTTTTTTCATTTCAATCCGTTTGAATTTTTAATTTAATACTGTGGCGACAGACGATGCGTAACGTAATATTTTTGACATTAACGATTAATGCCAAACTGCTACGCTTCTGTCAAAACGTTTACGGCTCGGCCGAGGCGTAAACCCCGAGCGTAAATACTTTTTGCATACGCTTTGCTTACAAACAGAGGATAATTTTAGGTTCTTATTTGCCGGTATAGCAACAAAATAAAACAAAAAACAACAGAAAATAATATTCAGAAATCAATTTATTTCTCTTCTATTTCTATTTTCTCGGATCAAAAACACGAACGTAAACACGTTTCACATTTCGGTTTTTATATTTTTGCTGCCACACGAAGCGTAAACAGTTTGACATTAATAATAAATTTTACGCCAGTTTTCACGCTTCGTGTAGCGCCACAGATAGACTTAAAAGTTTGACAAGAGTCGAGAAAGGAAAATTGAAACACATACATACAAACACACAAGCACACCGATTCGATTTGCAAAGCGAGATCGATGGCATTTGCATCTCGAGGCAAATCGAAATCCCAATCGCTCGGAATGGAGTTATCTTGAGATGCTTTTTCTTTGTTTTCGAATTAGCCAACAGGCATTCCGGACAACCCACGTTCGTTTACGCCACCTTCGCCCGAGTCCGAGGCTACCCCTGGGGACCGAAATCCTGGGGACCGGATTGTAGTTTTGTCATTGGTTTGATGAATATTATATAGCAATAATGCTATATAATATTCACCGTTGATGGTATTTCGCTTTCCAGGATAATCGATCCCAAAACCTTGAGGTGACGATCGATTGGATTCCAGTTCGTTTCGATATGGATCGTTGGATCCATATTTCATCCGTTCCCACATATCGACGCATAAATTCCGGTTTGTCCGGTATCGTTCAATACGTTCTTGTTTTTTGGTCATCGTGGAAACCCCCGACGACCTCGGAACCACGGTTCGATTGATGATAACGAGAAATTTTGAGCCCAAATTGCATCCCAATTTGCTCGGCGTTCGTGCGAGGAATGTCCAATTAGGTACCGGGCACACGTTAGTTAGTTACGTCACAAACGACCATCCACAGTCTGCTGCCCGGGTGACGGGTTTCGAGAGTGATTGGGCAACTTTCTCAACTCAACGTGATTCTTTATGGACATGGACATCGTCAAACTTCCGCTGCAAACTAACGCGTAACGCAAGCCCAGTCGTATTAATCGTCACCTCGTCTACGTTAGCTCCAACGAAGCCCAGGAATGGCCTACGGCGGAACCATCCGATACTTGACACGCTAGCGCGAGATAGCCATATGCCAGTCCACGCTAGTTGACCGCACTTTTTCCACTTCAACAATCCGGAGCAGATCGTTCTGATAAGTCTGGTTAAAAATGATAAACTAAATCGTAGCTCGTACGAAAATGGTTCATCAAGGATCGAACGATATACATAATGTAGGCAACTTTACTCGAAGAAACTCGCGTGAAACGGATGTTTTACAGCTCCAAAGTTTGGTTACCCAACCACGCATACTACGTAGCCCGGGGCCTACGAGAGTTTTGCCGACAGGAAAACCGCCTCTAGACAGGAGTGTGGCCAGCTGGAACCTTATGGGTGGATTTTTTTGGAGAGACCACGAAACTTGAACCCAATCCAGTTCTGTGAAAGCGCTACTCTAAAGGGTGGGCCTTGCAAAAAAAAATGGTCAACTTCAACTTAACGCAGTATTTTTCATAGTCCATTAAAAAAAACTGTAGACGTCTCATTTTAAAGATATGTATCATACATACATTGTGACAATAAAGTATCCGGAAATTAATGATTTAAAAAAAAACGCTTTATTCGATTTTCGATTACTTTGTGGCGTTAGATTGCTACACATGTCAGTGACTTATGGTGAAAAGTTCGCCCATTTTAAATTATCACTTAATCTTTGACAGCTGTTTTACTGTGCTCGTCGTCTTGGCCCATCGGCGATTTTTTTCTCTTCCAAAAAAAATGGATGGCAAGGAATCTTCATCAAATTTTGTGTAGAAAACGAAATTAAGAGCGCGGACGCATTCAAAATGTTGACTCTGGCTAATGGTGAAGCTATTAAGACCAAAAACAGCGCTTATCGGAGGTTCAAAAATTTCTCAGAGCGGCCGAGAAGATGTGATCGTTGAAAAGCAAGTTTGGTCGAATGTGAACAAATTATCGCTTCGTGGTTAATTTATTTAGGAGAAGGCAGAAATCACCGATGAGACAAAACTCTTTCACGCAAAAAAGCTGTAAAAAATTAACTGAGCTTCTAAAATTAGCCGAAATTTTCAACATAAGTGAGTGACATATGTAGCAACATTACGCAACAAAAAAAATCGAAAATCAAATAAAGCATTTTTTTAAATCACAAAGTTCCGGTACTTATTTGACAGATTTGAGAGATTTGCAAGAACATAAAGCTATCGAAATTCGCAAAGAAATATCTCGTGTGGCAGTTCCTATAGTTTAAAAAGTGGCATTTGGATCACGATCGGGACCATCAACCAGGAAACTTATGTCCGAGAGTGCTTAAATAAACGTATTGTGCCTTTCCTAACAAAGTACAAAGGTTCTTTTCTGTTTTGGATGGATTTAGCATCTTGCAGTTATGGGAAAAAGGCAATGGACTGATATGCCGCAAACAACGTCGAAGTGGTGCCCAAAGACATGAACCCCGGCTACACGCCAGAACTTCGCCGCAATCGAAAAATATTGGGCCATCGTCCAGCAGAACCTCAAAAAGACTCGTAGAAATTTAAAAATAAATGGCGTCCTGCAGCGTTCAAGAGAACGGTGCAAGAGTTGATGAAAGGAGTAAAACGAAAAGTTCGGCAATTCGCATTCCCTAAGACGAAAGGTTGAATAATATATTTTCACATATTCTGTATAGAATGAACTTTCAAAACATTATTTGATTTTTTAATAAAATATTTTACTGATTTACACATTTTTTTGTTTGACACAATTTTTGACAGGCCCACCCTCTCATACCTCTCTGTCGGTCATAAGAAAATACTTATTTTGTGCAAAAACCAAAGTGAATTGAACTCCTGAACCATGAACATAATTGTCAAACATAATTTAAATAAAAATAAACTAACTACGCAAAGCAGCCCGGATCAAGCAAATGCTATGTGTCGTGTCGAGGTCTCTTCGAAGGAAGCAAAAAAAAAATCTGGTCAAGAAAATAGAAACCAACTGCCATTCGGTTGGCAGGTGAAGCCCGAAAAAATGGAAACCCCCAAAAGGCGAACAATGTATCGCGGTGGCACCGAGCCGGAAAGGCTTCGGGCAGGATGTGAGCAAATGGAAAAGAACATTAAGCAGCCACGGCAGGACATCCTCGCAGGCGCAGGCGTCGTTAAAGATCAAGCCTGTGGGTGTGGGATCTCCTTGACCTAGTGGGGAGTTTTTCATCGGCCCCAACTCGAAAAAGCGGACCAAGCGGAAATAATGCATTGTTGGGTTTTGGCGCCGGGTGACACTAAAGCATGCCCCCGACATGGGTCCCAACCCCGCCTGGGTGGGGTGGGGTGGGGACGGTGCTGATGATGATGACTCCAGCTGGCCGCTTTTGGACGAAGACTACACACGCCACACACCGTGTGCCAAGAAGGTTCCTGCGGCAACAAAATAGGGTCACTATTCTATGTGTGTCCTAGACTGGGCCAGGCTGGCAATCAGCAACCCCGACGAGCCCAGTGCAATTAGTGTCCGGAACTAGTCTACTACACCGCTCAGAACCTCGGGGGGTTATTTGGGCTACTGTTGGGGTCTGGGTGCTGGGTCTTCACAGCAGTATTCGTAATTACTTTTGCTTCTTCCTTCAATGAAGGTCTTTTACTTCAATTTTACTATGGTTTTAGAGAGGTTGGGCTTTCCGTCCCGGAAGTAGAATAGCGCAGTGTGGATCGTGAACTGCAGGATACTCACATTACCGTCTTTTCGTTCGTGGTGTCGAGGTTATTACAATCCCAGGGTCACTGGTAAAAATCAGTAAGTGCTTGGGACTTTCCCCAGAATTCATGGAACTTTATTTTTGTGGAAGTTTCTGTGACATTGCTCGACGCTCGACGATGCCTTCTGAATCTCCACGTCCACATTAGCGTCATCTGCGTGTTTTTGCTAACCAAACCCTCGTTCCGGTGGTGGACAACTCCTCAACTTCGCCCAGAGATGCCCGATAACGTCTCGTCATCCTAGGGTCCCTGAATATATTCCTGGAGGCCCAATTCACCTATATCTTAGGTCGCCCAAAAGTCTCTTTCTAGGTGTTGTAACTTCTCCGTTTCGACACCCCCTGGTTGCTCTACTGCAGTCTCTATGTACCGTATTTTTCCGTGTATAACGCGCACACCTTTTTCCCAATTTTTTTTTGCTCCAAAATCTGGGTGCGCGTTATACAAGTGGAGTAAAAATTTTGTCTCCTCTAAACATATAAATGTGCCCTTTTCGGTACATATTTTATGGTATTATTGAATAAATTATAAAATGAAACATTTGTTAGGAATATAATTATCCATACAATATCGTCATTAGGTCATGGCAGGGAGTTAAAACAGAAGTTGTTGTGAAATCATTTAAAAAATGTGGCATCAGCATGGATCTGAAGATGTCGCAATTTATGAGGACTCTTCAGAGAGTGACAATGAGGAGTACATTGAACAGCAATTGGAGAATATAAATTTGTCAGACAGCAGTGAATCTGAGTTTGAAGATTATTCCGAAATATAAAATACTAGTATGTCTTTTGCAATGTATACGCATTTTATCTTTAATCTACTTTAGAATATTTATAGAATATTTAGAATAATACATTATTATCATTTGGTCTTTGTTGGATATCACATATCTGAAAACTGTATAATAAAAAACTTTTTTTCCATTTTTTTCTCTTAAATATGGGTGCGCGTTATACACGGAAAAATACGGTATGTGTTACTTGTAGGTCCATGCCTAGGGTCGAAAGCACGCGATAAATCGCTACCGCGCAACAATTCGGTCACCTCGGAGGTCCATCGTCTCTCTTTCTTATTCGATGAAAAATCAATGCGACGGTTCTGTCTCTCGCTCGCTCTCTCGTTGAGTTATGTTATTTATGGGGTTCTTGACTCGCGCGATTCAACGTAGAGGATGGCGATTTTCGACCGACCCGTCGTCGTCCAGCCCAACCTCACCGTGGGGTCAGTGGCCCCGGTCAGAACTTGAGCTCCAGATACGAAAGCGTAAAACGGAGGGAAATGAGTGAGCTACACGGCGACATGCGGACCATTTTACCATTCTTACTAGAACCGCTGCCCGTTGCCTATATGAGGGCCAGAGGCTGTGAAGCCAAATGACACACTTATGACATTAGTTAGCATCCTTCATTGTTGGTACGTAGTAATCACCGGCATTTGGGAGCATCTTGCGGATCAAGAGATCCGTTCCCACAGAGCACCCGTTCGACCGTATTAACTGACACCAATTTGCTCCCTAGCCCCATAATGACTGAGACCCCAAACGAGGGAGGCAGGGACCGAAGCTAACGAAGCTGCCAGATTTTCTGCCTCCAAAGTGGGCGGATGTTTACGTCATCAGGCCTTCAAATTACTGACATCCGCCAATATGCTCGGACTCTGCTCGGACCTCACGGGATTCAAACGGCACGTCACACGTTACCGGTCCACGTGTGGAACACGTCCAGGAGAATGGTTCGGCTCAGGGCAAAAACAAGCAAAACACGCATAAATATACGCCCACTTAACGTACGGCACTAAAAATCACTGCGCATTCATAATCCGCGTTCACAAATCCAGTAATTGGTTAGGACCCGCGGTAATGTGAATGTAAAACAGCAAGGGGAAGGTTTTACGGCTGCTTTTTTACTGCTTAAGGTCGTTAATTGGTGACTGAGCGCTGCCATAATTGCTATAATGAAAAAACACGATATGTATTTTCCCCGTCTCCGTGTATCATACCCGCATCATCCGGTTGGTCTAGACTCCAAGGGGGTCCAGGAGTGACACTGCCAACAAACGCTCGGCGTTAATAGTCTCGTTAGCGGTCCCGTCGATGCAGGCATGAATCATCTCGCTTCACAGGCCGCTGCTGCAGCCACCCACAGGCATCCAGAGCGTCGGGCTTACAATCTACTGAGGTCCTGAGGTCCACGCTTGTGACAATGATCGCGAGTGGCGAGAGGCTATTTAATGGCCCGTAAAATCTCTGACCGACGCCCCGTCGATCGTTACCACGCCGATGATGGCCGATGGCCGGGGCATGGCCTCCGCGTCGCAAATTAATAATTGCTCGGCCATGGATATCATAAAATAGTCGTAAAGAGAGAGCGACAACGGGAGATAAAGATTTAAACGGTAGCCGAATGGATGCTTAGCGCCCCGTCAGTGCCGCCTTATGGATATCCGGGTACGATACGGTTCCTCATCTCGGTGATTTTTTTTGTCCTCGTAACGCCTCGACCACAGTATGAGTTTTCTCTACAGGTTTTTTGATATGCTAGCGTCCACACTAGAAGCTTTTGCGCGAAAAATTCCGTGAGCTCCAGTGAGTGAAATGACAGTTCGTTTGTTTATGCCTTGATTTTTCAGTTTCCTTTCCTTCTCCTTCTATGGCCATTTTTGTCAAAATTTGATCCGCTGTCGAAAAACTAGCCATATTTTTGGAAAGCAATAAAAATTTTCCGAAATTTGGCGTAAACTGTCAAATTGAAAAAAATACCCCCGAAACGAGAAAATATCCCGTAAACAAAAGGCGCTCAAAAGCAACTCAAAGTAACTCACGGAACTCTAGCAAAAGATTCATAGTTTCTTGGCCTGTCATACATTTTTTCCAAGTTTCTCATAGTGTGGCGCCCGGGTAACAGATCGCAGCATCCGGAAAAAAAAGATGTTGTTCCGAAAGTGGAGCAGCATTAAGCAACTTCTAGACTCGACTCGGTCTACCTAATGTGATGGGGCCGACCGGTAAGGAAAGAATGCAAAATGAGGCAACGAAATGCCAGAGAAGCTGCTCTCTAGAAAAGATGTCCAAAATTAGTCAGGACCTGACCGGTCAGGAGTATCGGGCAAGGTAATTGAGACACCGTTTGCTGCCACTCATCAGCGAGTTCAGGGTCACCCGAAATGGCCTCAATCTTTCGCTAGCTCGAGTGGGCTCGAACAACACACAGTTTCCCCGGGCGACCAGCTCAGAATCACCTACACGAGGGGTAACGCCTTTTGACAGACTTCCGACAGCCAAGTAAACAACGTTCCATATGCTGGGGCAGGAGGGAGCCCAGAAGCACAGATTAAACATACCTCGTTAACCAACCAATCACTTATGCCCCGATTGAACATCCTCTTATGTGCTTAGGTGTGACCTGTTGGAAGGCCGAACGGGGAATTCGGCGAACTATGGGAACGAAAATTATGCTCTTCGTACAGCCCAAGGCCGAAAGGCCGCAACGAGTGAGCCAAATCGACGTTGACGGGTCACGTTGGTGTGGGGGGTGAGGTTGTTATCCGGAAAGGGAGCTACATTGTCAGGTAGCATTAGGCTCCCGGGATAACCCGGCTCCGGGTGAGAAAACTTGGCTGACTTGGGTATTATGTTCGGTGCGCTCAAGGTCCTCAAGGTCCTGTCTCAAGGGAGCGACTTTGTTGCGGGCACGGTTCGGTCGTTCGCTTGAATTGTTCCGGATTGTTTTCTTAATTTTTCGCACCCAACGCCCCACGGCCGAGATGACGCAGCGAAGCGTGTGCGAAATTGGCCGCTGGCCCGTTGAAGCCAGTCCTGCCAAACAAAAATACCCGAGATACGGTATTGATTTCGTGTAGTTTCAGTACTCACTCAACTCGGCTCAGCTATGTGTAGCACAAGAGCACCAACAAAGATTCTTGATCTGTCTGGTCGTGTTGATATAAAGAGACACTATATTGGTCTTGCTATTGGTCTGCTGCCGTGATAAGAGATTCTTCTTCTTATCAGGCAATTACAACCGCCGACCGGTCTTAACTTGCAGAACCAATGTAAACCTCGTGTGTTGCTCACTGCAACATTGTGGTTTTATGGACAAGGGACTAGGGAATCACCCAAAATTCGTGGCATCAAATACCAACCATGTTCTGCTCCGATCCTTCTAGAGCCAAGGCTTTGAAGGGTAAGCTGCCATTGGTGTTGATTTGGTGTGGGATAGGGATGTGGTTGATTGATGTAGTGATGATTGCAGATCGATCCCAAAACGTACCATGGACAAGGTCACTAAGGCTTCGAAACTTCACTGGTGGTTTCACTGGCGGATGATTGGTTTTCACGTGACACTGGCAGGACACTGGACACTTGGCAAAAAAACACCAACTTGGGGGCTTTGGGTCGAAGGACCCACACGGATCGTTAGAATGCTGCCGAACGTTCGTCGAGGAGCACCTGATCGCAACTGAGCTTCCAATTCCGATGAGTCCATTTCTTTTGATGGCACAGCCTCTGGACTGACTGTGCGGGACTGCGGATCGCTGGGGCAGCTCCTTGGGGCCCTGCACCCTGCGCGGCCTGCAGCCATTCCACTTTACGAGCTGCCATCGGCTTAGCAATGGCATCCTGTGCAATAAGCAACCTGTTCTTAATTGATATCTCTCGCGAGGTTTACCTCGCGGGCTCCCCAGGACATTTCGATACACTTAACGTGCGCGGGCAGTGTAAGCAATTTGTAGAGCCGTCACCTCTCTATCAGGCGGGACTGGCGTAATCCCATTAATCGATCGTAAAAACGGCCGACGGTCGAAAGTGGTGGCGACAGCTTAACCCGGCGCATTAACGATTGCCGCCGGCGGGGACGCGCCTGGCAAAATAATCGAAAATAACCGTCTCCGGTCGACACGCGCCCGTTCGCCTTCTAAGCAGCAGAGCCGCAGCCGCGGTTTGGGGCATAAAATTCTTGTCAACCGTCGTATGGCGGCAGGCGGTGCATAGCGCATACAGTGCCGTGAAAGACAAAGCGGAGCAACACGCATTGACTGCCCACAGCCCCCTTGTTTATGGTGAGCCGTAAAATATGGACAAAAAAATTTAATTACCTTCCTTGAAACGATCGACCGTCCTTTCGCCCGGGGTCGCCCGCGAAAACGTCAGGATCAATGCGCGCCCCCACCCCCCCTTAAACGGGACATCCGCAAATAATTGGCGAGCTATAAACTTTGGCGCCCAAAGGCGTATGTTTATGCGCTGATTTTATGGCGCCATTGCGCGGTTAATTTATGTATCTATCGTTACCGTGGTGGTTTACCTTCCACTGCGCTTCTAATAAGCTCGAACCAATCAAGGCCACCCGGCCCACAGCGCCGGATCCGAAGTAATGGTTGGGCCTACCTACCTACAAAATAATAAGCCACAAACGAACATGAACACCTACGGTAGGGTTAACGACGCTTAACCTAAACCAAACAGAGACCGACACCGAAACGAGGAGCTTATTACGCTGTCGCTTCCCGTGTCGCTGGGTGCCAATTTTTTTTCTCCCCCCCCTCAATAATCATTTTGATGTCGCTGAAGTTCTGCCCAAAACGACGGCTCTTCTGATCTGGGAGAACTGGAGCCCACTGTTGCAACGGGCTGTTCTCCATAATAAAAAAATTAAACCCCAACCCAAAGAAAGAAAAAAAAAACCAGCAACACGAACGCTCTGAAACGGCAGGCCCCCGGGGGATTGGAGGCCCCAAAACATCTCGACGACGACCTTCTCAGGGACACCGTCGCCGTCGAGACCGGACCTGACTAAACCGGTATTGGAAGCGATAAATTTTCGCTTTGTGGCTAAGCGCCGAAGAAGAAGCAATGGTGGTAACAAGACAGCCACAAAGGAATTCGCCAACCTTCGCCGCCTTTGTGTTCCGCTCCCCGCGTGCGTGCGGGTGTGTGCGCTGTGCGAAAAAAAGGGGCCACGAAACAAGATCATCTCCTTGATGCCGGGAGTCCTGAATGCGTCCGTTCATAACACGATCGGCTGCAGCGCAGTGCGATTCGCGTCGTGCCGAAAACTTCTGTCGGCCTGCCAGGGGGAACGCACTTCAAAGTGCCGGGCTGCGGGATTCTGCAGGTCAACTGTTCTATAAACAATCATATCTGTCAAACCCGTAACGACACAGGAACGGGGAATTGGCACTTAATAATTATGTTAATTGACAGTTACTTGAGTAAAGCCGCCAGCCGGCGAACTTCGTTTGGCGGGCGAGTTGATTTTTTTTTGCAAATAAAAGCAAACGTCCATCCAACCAGTTATCCTTTCCAGTCGAACGTGGTTCAATTCTTCGCTGTAGCAGAGTGCAACGTTCTAGTGCGTCCCCATACAGTAGTGAGTGCGTGGCGTGGCGCACCACTAATAATTAACTAATTGATATCAATAACATTAGGTGTAGCAAATTATTCGTGCGGTTTTACAAAAGATGGCATTACTCACTAAGTATAACAAATATTTTTTTAAATGAAATATGTGTTTGATAGCTACTATCATTACGCATCTAACGTAATATAGGTTTTATATTGTTAAAGTATAACAACACCTTTTTTAAGCATTTAAAAATGTCAAGTTTTGTTCGTGGTAAAATGTTTTCCCCGGAATTACTTTAATATGACAAAAAGCGTTACCGAAAGTCATCATATTTTTATGGATGTTTATGGTGAACTTCACAGAACGTGTCGGATGTGGTTTGCTCCGTTAAAAGGTGGTGATTTTTGCTTTTAAAACAAGAGCAACCTGAACCATAAAAAAAGGTAAAACTTGCAGAAATGTTAGGAGTTGATCACACGGCAGTTTCCCATCGCCTGAATGCCATGGGAATGAGTAGAAAAATGTCTTAGGGGTTCCACAAGAAAAAAGAGAATTTCACCCCTATTACAGAACTCGTACGATCGTATTCAAAGTATTCACCAGATGTAGCTCTTTCGGACTAGTATTTGTTTCGTTACATGAATAATGATTTGCCAACACAGCGGTTCATTTCTTATGAAAGTATCGAAAAAAGGGTCTCTGAGTGGATCGCTGATAAAGATAAAAAGTTCTAACGACACGAAACCGAGGAACTATCGAAAAGATGGGAGAAAGTAGTAGCTAACGACGGACAATACTTTCGTTAAGGTTTTGTTACTGTAGTTAGGTCACAAATATCGAAAAACAAACCGCACGAACTAATTGCTACACACAATAATAATTAACTAGAAAATTCATTTCTATTGGTATTCATTTCTATTCAAAAATAATAATTTTTAGACATTGTTCAATTTAAAGACATACAGGGTGCGCCATCTAGAGTGCCGTTTATCATTTGGTTACAAAACAAAAACGGATTAATATTTTTCGATGCTTGAACATTTATTTAAAAGGTCGATTCACAACATTTATGTATAAAATACAATTTTGGTTGCAGAAAATTGGGAAATATGGAAAATATATTTCCAAGGCCAACTCATTCATCAAAAGCAGATATAATTGAAGCTCATTTCCACCTCGATAGAATAAACAGAATTGTTGTTCAGAACAGTCACATATCGTGCAAAAATATGTTAACCAAGTGAGCTACTGCGAAGCCAATCATGGTGGATATTTTACCGAAATTATTTTTTATTTAAAAATTGAAGAATCAACCTTTCAAATAAATGTTCAAGCATCAGCAAATATTCAGCCGGTTTTATTTTATAACCAAATGATAAACGGCACTTTAGATGGCACGCAACCTTTACAAAATCGAGTGACCTTCAGTGAAACGGAGAATTTGTTCGAAAGGTTCCTCAATTCGAGTTCGTTATAAGACAACCATCGGAACCATCTGAATAAAGTATGAGATATGCGTTCACAACCAATCCCGTTGACGTATGGCGTTCGGGACACTGAACTTTCACACCTTCGGTGAAATCCCCTGCAGCTTGGCCCCGTTTTCGCGAAACGGTAACATATCCACCAGCCGAAGAGTACTCAAGCGCCCATCCCAAAGCCCCATTGTTGAGGGTTGTCATTCTTTTCTCACTCGAAGGATCGAAGGTGTGAAGAGTGTGGGAAAATTTGTAGCAACCAGCCGAAAAGTTTCTATACGAAACGCTCACCACCCCTTTAGTGGAGAATGGAATTGGCGGAAGTATCGACAGGAGAGCCTTGTGGGCGTCTCTTGCCGTGGCCTACAGCCCCCTTAGGGAGGTTCCTGGGAGTAGTGGAAGGACGACGTGCAGTGTGGGCTCGTGTTGAGCGTTCAATTAAGTTTACTTTCACTCTTGTGGCTCGGGTCGTGGCTCTCATCATACCACACCCTTTCGCGCCCATTCCAGGATGGGGCCCATTTTTTCTCCGTCCGCTTTCGAGGTGCACACCGGAGGACGATACGGTTTGATTGATGTCACGAACGAGTCGAACGTGGCGAACGGCACCAAACCATGCTCTGAATGTCTGAGAAGAGAGCTCTCTAGCTGCCAAAATGTTAGACATTCCCTGACGCGTCGAAGATGGTCGCGGTGTCAGGCTGTCAAGTCACCCGGACAGACCAGCGGTGTTCAAATCCTTGTACTTCCGGGAAGGAAGGTTAGTGTGCGCGGGTGTTCAATTGAAAAGTAAAATGAAACAAACGGAAAACACGGAGCATGAACCGATTTCTGTTACAGCCGCATTGATCGCTACGAATCAGTCTCGTGCCACTTCGCGCCTTCGAGCGAGCGGCCGAGCTGAAACGGAACGAAGGAACTGGAACCAACACCGGCTGCCAGGCCTTTCACAATACCACACAGGGGTGAACAGGGTGCGCAAAGGGTGCGCTACTACCCATTTACAACCCTCGCGTTAAAGCTCAACACAAAAGCCGAGGTCGAGAAGAAAGTGAAAGTCCTGTTACGCGACAATTCAGCGGGTCAGTCAAAACGGGGGGGGGGGGCCAGGAAACGTAGGTGACCGAGCACTCTCCATACTGCTTCGGTTTGCGGGCGTTGCCTCAGAAGGGTTTCCAAATCTGTTAAAGGATGTGACGAGATTAGCTAATACCCGTTCCGGGCTCCTGGTCTTCCCGGCGGGGGAAATGCAGCAAGAGTTTACCGACGGATATCACCGACCGACTGGAGGTCCTCACGATGTGCTCGGAATGGATGTGGCTAAGAATACGTTGATGTTCGGTTCGTTTAGTAACCTCGCCTTATGAAACAAATTCAGATTCTACCAGTCAATAGAAGTTGCAGTGGTAGCAGTATCAAATGATGGTGGTGATCTATTAAATCTTTGGATTTTAAACTACCGATTGTTTGACTTTTGAAACAGCAAACTTCATTACGAAAATTGTAAACATTTAATAATACTTTGAAATTTATTAAAAGGGACGCTATACGCTTGCAGAAAATTGGGAAATATTTGAACCGTTTTTCCCAAAGGTTGGTGAGACTTCAAATCAAACTGTACCAAATTTGAAAAGCTCATTTCATTTGAACTCATTTCCACCTCCAAATCACCAAAGACTAAATTGTTGGAACATTGTGGTTGGGATAACATAATCGCTCGAATACTAGGCTTTTTTTGTAATATTGGTACACTCTTCAAATGAAAGTGACGTTTCATTTCAATGGATTTTTAGAGTATTTTTTACAATGGAAAAAATCGAGTTTCGTGCAGTGTTTGAATTTTTTATTCTTGAAAGGTTTAAAGGCAAAAGAAAATTATGAACGAATGTTGAATGTGTATAAGGACTCTTCACCTTCAATTAGGTGGTTAAAAAGGCGGTTCCTGAGTTTAAACGTGGTCGTAGTAGCCTTCAAGACGATCCATGTCAAAAACGTCAAAACAGAGACACAACATCGGAAATCGTAACAGAAAAAATACAGGATATCGTATTGAAAATCGTCGAATCACTTAAAGAATATTTTGACTGAAGTTTTGGGTTCTTAAAAGCTGTGTACAAACTGAGTGTCAGAAGAGCATTTCGAATATGGCAAAAATCCACGAATTCAAGTTCGAATTGTTGGACTAGCCACTCTATTAACCAGATTTGGCCCTTAGCGACTTCCATCTGTTTTCAGACAAAAACAAAAATCGTGCGCGGAAAGTGGACCGATTGAAATGAAACTTCACATACGTTTGTTTGAAGAGTGTACCAATTTCACACAAAAAATTAGACTCGTAGCAGCGCCCTCTGGTATCGAGGCGCAGAACTTATTGAAGTGGACAGGACGTGGAAAAATGGAGAAAAGTTTCCAAAGAAAAATTAAAAAAGGGCCCGCAATTCTTTCCGGGTGTTTATCGTAAAATTGGTCTACGTTCGAGAGAACCGACGGATGGAGATAATAACAGCTCACCACTCGACTAACGTCGGGTGTGAGTATGTCGGGAGGCTGTGCGATGACGAACTTGGCTCGTGCGGTTACGTTGCATCACTTGGCACTGCTCCGGGCCAAAAGTCTATAAAATCGATACGTTTTTATTTAACATACGCGTCTTACGGCGTGTCGTATTTAGCGGCTCGTGGCTAGAAACGCTACACACGACTGGCATTGAGCGGAAATATTTATTCGCCGTTAAGCGTTTTACGACTCCAGGTGGCCTCCTCCGCTGGCGCAGATCTCCGATAGTGATCGGGCCGGGCCGTAAAGTGGTCACGCGATGCCGCAAAAACCTTGGCACCCGGTGCTGAATCGCTGCAAGAGTTCCATTAACTTCAGACTTGAAGCTAAATTAACTGACGGACCACCGGACCGGACCAATGAGCGTATGTGTCGGTGCAATAGCATTCTGGAGCTCTGGAGGTGGTCGCATCGTTACGGCAGCCAGGAGTCAAACGTTAATTTATAACACAGGCTCATTTTGTGACCACCGGTGACGTCAATGTCTCCGACAGTTCGGGGCCCCCCCGTCAACGCCCTGTGCTGGGCTGGGCTTTCGGTTGGAACTTTCCATTCTTCACACATTAGCGACGGGCGTGCCTTTCCCTTTTTTTCGTGAAAACCTCTCGCGAATCCAAAGGCAGCCTTAGCTAAGACCTCGGGGTCGCTGTCGCTGGTCCGTGGCGCCTGGTCGCCAATCGGAGAATCCCGGCGGCGTTGAAGACATGTAGCCAGGCCTTCCCACCCAGGTGTCACCATCCTCAGGGTGTGGCCAACCAATGCTGTTCTCGTCTGGGGCGTCCGTCTCGGGACCTTAAATCAATGACCCGCAATGCACCACAGGCAGGCATGCAGAGTGAGGCCAGTCGTGTATGTGTGACCGCAGGCGCGAATGTGTGTGTCCAAGGACCCGCTATTCTACGGAGCTCGGTACCGCAAACATCTCTTAGGCTCGAAGTCGAGCTAAACGAATGCAGATTTATAGGCCACATGATCAGTAATGGGAGGGGGGGTAGGGGGGGGGGTAGGGCTGATAGGAGGGTTACAGACCACTTCATTGCGGTGTGGACTAGGACGAACCTTAAGGGTTACAAAATCATCCCCAAACTGTGTTTGTGGATTTTGTGGCCTATATTTTGGGAATTAGGATTCTCGTAGTTTTTTGGTCCTTCATTTACAGTACCAACAGTACGGGCGCAAACTGAGCATCGCATCCCGGAAACTGGCTGGCTAGAGGTCGCGGGCTGTCCCGTTCGAACGACCGAACAACGGGACCACGCGGATTGACCTTTTTTTTTACGCTATGATTACCGTGTGATCGCCACCTCTCGAGGCTGACCTCTCGGTGCGTCGTTTCCACCAACATTCTCACCAACCGGTCGGTTCCCATTTGTGTGGCCATGCTTTCATTACGGCCACTCGGCATCGCAGCAACCTCACAAATCACCGACGGAGTGACGGAGCACAAGAACGCGGCAGAGATTGGAAAATAGGCATCGTTGTGGTCGTGGCATTCTAAGGGCCACTCCCAATCCCAATCGCGCGAGCGGAGCGGGGAGAATTATAGGGGCCCCTGCAGTTCTGCTTCTGGGGCAAAGAGGCCGTCTAGCGGTCGCCGATCTGGCGGCGAACGTAGCGTAGCGAAGGCGAAGGCGAAGACGACGGACCAGACGACGGGTTCCGTGCCGAGTTCGTTATATTTGTGCCAGCTTCCGTCTAGGGCCGGACCCCCGGTTAGGTTCGAATTAACCCGATAATGTTGCCGGCCCCTCCCACGCACACAGAGACCTCATTGGCTTTGGTCTACTCTAGCCCCGAAGTTCAATGGACTGCCGAGCCAGCCATTACCGAAGCTGGAGGCTTCGGACGAAAGCTTTCGACCGATCGGGCACCACCGGCCAAGAACCATTATCATTCCCGTTCGAAGGAGAAGGACAAACACACAGAGCGAGAGAGAGAGAGGATCGAAAAGTCAAGAAAGGGAGAGAGAGACCGTGCAAGGGTCAAGAATGCCTGGTCGGCACCGCGTGACGAATGCGCGGTTCGTTGCTTATCCCATCATCGAAATTGTCGTCTACTCGGCGCTGGTTAGCCGTTTGCCGCGCGCACAATGCGTACTTTCGGTCCGCGAACTGGCTATTGTGCATTCCGAGGACACGCACACACACATACGCACCCGGTGGCGTACAAAAAATAAAACGCCAGCATGAAGAGTTCGTTCGTTCGGACGCGAAACCGTGATAGTTCTGGGAAGCAATTCCAATTGCTTCCTGCGCCCTCGACATTGGACGTGCTGATAAAATGTTCTTTTTTGTTTTGTGTTTTGCATTCGTGTGTGGCGTATGACTAGGGTTGCCTTTCGCTTCCTTTTCCCCTTCCTCTCCAGCCCTCCCTTCTCTTTCTTTACTTTCTTCGTCTTGTTCTTCGTCTTTTCCGCGGCTCTCTCTCTCGCGCGGTCTCTGTGTGCCGTGGAACGAATGGTAATTTATTGTAATTCTACGTCGGGCTTCTCTCGCCGGGGCGCGAGTCGAGCTCGTTTGGAATTCGAAACAGACGACCGGCGACCGGAGCGTGGTGGTCAGCGCCGGAGCCGGAGTTAAATAAAACAACCACCACACACAACGGCCACGGAACGTGGAGCCTCCCCCGTGAGGGGGAGGCTACTGAGAGGTCATCGATAGTATGCAATGTTAATAGCATGAATTTCGGAGAGCTGATTTGTCGACATCCGCGATCCGCGAGACGGCAGATGGTCGCTTCCAAACAAACGATCATAGCGCGGGGAAGCGTGTCCGTAGAAATTAGGATTTGTGTTGATTTGAAACAATACAAACAATATTGTATCGAACCATGAACCGAGCAGTTCTTTTTTTTTTAAATAAAAAACCCCAAAAGAAGTCACTAGTTTCACTTCATTGGACCAGTTATTCTAAAATCGGACCTACTAATAAATTAATCGTGGAGGGAGCCTCCGAACTATACGAACATCGTATCATAGTGACACATACGTCGGGCTGACATTTGTTATGAGCGTGTCATTCGGACTGTCGGGGTCATTACGTTTCATGACCTTTCACTCGGGGCGTCCGGAGTGATAAATGTGGGACATTCAATAATTCATAGAGAGGGCGAGAGAGAGAGCGAGAGCGAAAGCAATGCTCTCGATTTGGAGCCAAATTGCCATTCCTTAATTAATAAAGCTTTATTTATTTATTTGGGGGCGGTTACATCGATTCATAAGGTGGCTCGTCCACTAGAACATCCTTCTGCGCTGTACCGATTCGCTGGTTTCTATGTGAAACAGCTCTGAAGTTGTCCGGTTGATGTTTAAAATGTGGCTGGCATGATTCTGAATGCATTTCCCTCGACTCAATGAAAATATTTGACTTTCAAAATGAAAAATATGTTCATGTCCTGTCCTCTAGAAATTAACGGAACTTGCTTTTCCAACAGTCAAGTTTGCCTGCAAAACGGACGAAACATTCTAATAATAATAAACAAATTCCGATTCGATAGCCTAGAGGTCCGTGAGCGAACCTTAGCGCAAATCTTGAATCGTGTGTATCGAACCATAGAGGGTTCCGGACCTACCCAAACCGATCGGCAAGACCGACCGACTTACCAACGCCCTCGGTGGGGCGACGGCAAGGAGGAACAGCCCGCGCTCGAAAACAGGATTTACCGAGCTCCGAGCGTGAAAACTGGAACCAGCCAACGTCGTCAATTAATTCGGCCTCGGACCAACCGGGCCACCGGGAAAAGGCGCGGAAGGCGGGAGTGGCTAATTTAATGCGGCTGCAGCTGCAAGCAGGGCGCAAGTGAGTGAGCTGAAGAGACGGGATGAGCCCGATCCTTCCATTTCCAGAGCCAATCGATATTCGTCCATCCGGACCATATATGGAGACGAACAGTTGGAACGAAGAGGAGTGTGTGTCGTATGACAGAGCCCAGCCCAGCCTTCCCCTGAGGTGCGCTGCATCCGAGAGAAAAATCCGACGTCCGCCGCTTCTCCGTGGATTCGCCGCACACAAAAGGTCAGCCTGATGGGCGTCCAGTGCTTCAAAATGTAACAATATTCGTCATGTTCGATTTCCAACGCAACTTGACGATCATCGTTTAGAAATTTTATGAACTGCTAGAACGAATGACCCAAACTCTAGTTACACTAATTTTTTTTTGTGGGCCAGGTTTCTGTTTGCATTGCTCTGACGATCCACGGACAACTTTCACGGAAAACGAACGACATCAACTCGTTGCAAGCGACGAACTCGAGCCGCGCGTAACCCCAAATCGTTTTACCCAATGTAGGGTGTACACAGTATGTAGTGCACGTACAATAACAGATGCATGCGTGTGTTAGTGTGTGCCCGGGCTTATCCTGCTAGCAGCAGCAGCCGGCGCATGTGGGTATAATTTTAGCTAACTGTCTAGTCTCATAACGTAACGGTAACGAAGCTGGAACGAATCGGTGATGAGAGCACGGCCATACAGGAATATGCCGATCAGCGAAAAGGCCACGGTTGAGCCGGCGGATAGTTCAATTATGTGGGGTTCCTGAAAAGGGTGCTCGCGGGTCAACGACACACACGCGCGCACCGAAGGTTTCCCGCCCGTGCCGGCCCGTGCCGGTAGGGCAAAAGGAAAGAACGATAAACGATGCCTAAATTTGCGCCTCGTGGCACTCGCCAGCACTAGCGAGGTTCGAGGGGGGCCACGACGGCGAACATCCAACGGCCAATCCAAATTGCCCGGACCAGAACAATCAAAAAGCCCGGGAAGCAGCATAAGCGCATCTACCGTTATGTCTCTAGTTCGATTTCAATAAAGAACCCGTAATGAATCGGGCGCGGCCAGGAAGGGCAGGAAAACAAAAAGGCTTTCCCGGCGTCGCCAACGGTCAAGACGCGGATGACCCCACGCGATCTTGCAGGATGCTGCAGCCGCCCAGGAGTCGTTAGCGCGACGGGCAGCGGATAGTTATCGGGACTCAGGTGGGGAACACTAACAGAGAAGCGCCGTAAAAAAAATGGGCAGCCGAAACATAATTATGGAACTTTCAATGTACGGCTCCTTTAATTGCACATTGGGGAACTCCTGAGCCCCCCGCCATCTATCGCTCTTTCTCTGTGTATCTTTCGTGTTTCTATTCCGCTCCGCGAAATGGTTGCTAGTACAAGTTTCTAGCCAAATCCAATCGATCTGCAGCGCTGTTGTTTTCATTGTGCGAGGTGATGTTAATGACCGAGCCGCTTTTCGTGATGGTGCGGGAACTGTCCAACTGTGGCCAGCATTATGAGTAGTGGCGAATTAGCAGCAACATCTATTGATTGGCGTTTGATGATTGGCGCTATGAAGCGATATGCTAGAAATTGTTTGCGTTGGTTACAAAATAAAACCACGTACCATGTTTAGTCAGGGACAAAAAGGGACACTTGTAGTATGTTTCGGCCTATTTAAAGCATAATGGTAAGCATAAAAGGTAAGCACTTAGCAATTGTAGTGCCAATGCTATGAACAAACAAACTAAAAGTCATCAGCCAGGGACTCAAATAAATAAAAATAAACAATCAAAAAGTTAAATAAATAAATTAATTTTCGTTCGTTATCGTTTTTATTTTTACAGTTAAAGGTCCGATATTTGTTTACCATTTGAAGAAGTATTATGTTTACAGTTTATTTATACGTGATAAAATCAGTGCTTGTGTTTTGTTCACCACAAAATTGTAATGGATTCTTCTAGAGAACAAATTAAGATCTTGCATCTTCAAAACTTCACAAACATTTAGATGAGGAGGAAGCTGTCACATCTGAACTTGACCACATTATTCGTGTACAGGACCATACAAGCGGTGAAGGAGCGTATTCGACGAAATCCGGCCCACTCGGGAAGAAAAATGGAACGTGATATGAAAATGAGTCACACCTTCATGCAAAACATAATCGAAAAGGATGTTGGATATAGGCCTTTTAAGAAGCAGATGATTCATGAATTATCTCTCAAAAATATTGTCGACAGGGTTGCCAGATCTCGGATGCTCCTGAAGATGCACGCTGCTTACAACATAATTTTTTCGGACGAAAAATTGTTCACTTTAGAGGCAATTTTGAACAAGCAAAATGATCGTCTCTATGACGGAAGTCTTCGTGACGTACCAGCCGATAAAAGAGAGGTAGAGGTAGGATAAAACTGGTTTAAGAATCGTTTAGTCAAAATCGGGGATGAAAAGCCGAACGAAGTCGTGCCTGCGGCGTGTGATGCTTTCGAAAAGCGACTTCGGGCCGTAATCAAACACAGAAGCGAAAAATTTAAATTGAACCAAATACATTATAAGTTTACTACTGTAACATGCTATTGTGATTCTGATGTTTAAGACATAATTTAGGTGTATCACTTTCTCATTGCGAACCTGCAGTTCATCTAATCTTGACGAAACTCCACATTCCACAATGTTCACAGCGAAAAGGACATTTTTGAAAGCCTCTCATTGAAATCTAGCATGCTAATTTCTGAACAGAAAAAAATTACTGTTGGTAGTCGTCCTGCAACTTGCTGCACTGTGGAAAATACTGTGGCCAAAAAGGTGAGTAAAAAAATGGGTTTAAAAAATTGGGTCAAAATATGGGTCAAAAAATGGCACCAAACGGCCTAACGGTTGGCTTATCGGAACCTTTTTTTTTTTTTTGGTGAAGTGCACAACCGACAACCAAATGCACGTGATTCGTTCAAGGACGCAGCAGCTAGTTGCATGTCGATGGAATGCCAGCCAGCATTGGTTTGGTGCACACAACACGACGATGCGTTCGGAGCGTGTGGCCAATCTCGTCGCTTCGTGCTCGTAGTTCGTGGTCTAAAGAAAGCACAACCTATTTCCGGCGGTAAATTAAAATCCCCCCCAAACCAATGAGTTACGTTTTGGGGGGGGAGCGGGTGGGGTTCGTGACCGTGGACGAAACAGCGCCCAGGACCTGGTACTATTTATGGCCCGGTTCCGGTGCATGCGGCGGTGGCGGGTCGAAACATGAGTCACGTCACCAGCGCGACCCTATTTGCGGCTGAGGTGACCCGGAAGTGGGCCGTAACTCTTTGGTCGCGAAGAGTGCACCGTGTGCGGCACTGGCAAGAGAAAAAAGGCCGCGCAGTCCTTGTTGGCGGAAGCGGAAAAAGTGAAAGTACCGCCCGCACGCACGCACGGAAGCTGGCAGGCACTACACTGTAGAGGCACTCATTACGGAGTCAGCAGCTCCAGTAATTCAGGGATTCAGGGATTTTGTGCCGGGCCACCAGTTAGATGAGCTAGTATCTAGATCCTACCTTTGGTTTATGCTGCTGGTTGCCGATCGATCGTGGTCCATCGGGCCGGAGTCCCGCCAGAGTTTCGTCCTCGGGCCGCGACAGTGGGCCATCGCTTCGTCGCCGTGGTGTTCCGCTTCCTTACGTTACTACCGATTCCGGCGCTGCTGGTGGCTTGTGTGTTCGCTTCACCGCACACATACGCACGCACGCACGGACACACACGCAATTGATTGCAACTACTACGGCTCACCGAAATCACATTCACGCCCAAACGAGCATCGAGAGCCTGGAGACGTTTCCTTCTGCTATGCGCAACAGGGGACATGCGGATTATGGGCGTATAATGAATGTCTCACCCTTTTCCGGTATTTCGGGTCCTTTCTCTGCCTGACGGCCACCCCTCACGGTGTTGTGTTCCCCAACCCCACCCCCCCGGAAACCCGGGCGCAAATAATGGTTTCTATTTTCGCACTACGCACACAGCGCCGAATCTCCTTCGCTCGCGATGTGGAGGGTTGTTTTGCTGGTGCCCGGCCTTCAACCCATTGCGGACAATCCGGGGGTCGAGACACCCGGGCATCCGGAACACAAACAACAACAACAGCAGCAGCAGCAACAACTGCTTCCTGGAAGGGGAACCCCGGGCGGCCGGTTCGGTACGGGGCTGGTGACACTTTCCGGAAGATGCGCAACGGTGCAGAAAAGGAGCAGGAGCCGATCCGATCCGGTGGTGCCTGTGGAAAGAAAGGTGTGGAAAATAAATCGTATCAGCGCACAATTTTGAGCGGAGTCGTCGTCGTCGTCATCGTCGTCGAATTCCCTAATCCTGGCTCGTTATGCTGCGGAACGCGGGCAGCTAACCGTTTCGAGCATCTCTTCTATCGGCCTTTTTTAACGAACGCCCACGTCCAGGTGCCATCAACCGTCAAACTATGCAAGCCGTACGTTATGTGGCCCTGTTTTTTTACCGGAAGCATTTTGGGCAGGACGCCGGGACTTCGGTTAGCGACGGGTTCGAGCGATCATCTCGGTTCCTATCGTTATCTAAACATTGAAAACGGCGCACAATTCGGATGAAGCTGATAAGAACAGTTTTGGTGAATCATGTCAGCATGTTCATCCCACAAGGAAGTATCCTTGGTCCTTCCCTCTATAACATATTCACGTCCGACATTCCAAAAACCGCAATTGGTGAAGTGGCAATTTATGCAGCCCTGATATCAACAAGCAAGGTAACCAAAACAGCGATTAAGGACTTACAAAAAATCGTTAATTCCTATAAAAATTATTACAATAACTAGAAGATAAAAATCAATCCATCGAAGGACCAGGCTATATTTTTCCCATATAAATTCAGCAAACGAGTTGTTCCCCTACCTGGACAAAATATCATTATAGATACTCAAAATATATCATGGTCTTCTCACGTCAGATACCTGGTGCTACTACTGGACAATAAACTTAACTACCGTCCACACTTGGAAATGTTACATAAAAACTAGACAAACTCATGAAACTACTATACCCATTAATCAGAAGAAAATCAAAACTAAACTTTTTAAATAAACTCTTAATATATAAAACAATTTTCCTCCCTCACATAACCTATGCCTCTACTCTGTGGCCGCATTGCTCCAAAACTAACTTCCAATCAATACAAATCAGACGGAATAAAATTCTTAAAATGATCCTCAATTTACACTGTAGAACACCAAAAAAATTTCGTCCTAAGCCTCGCTGGTACGCAAAGACTATCTAGGCGGCTACACGAAGCGTGAAAACTAGCGTAAAATTAATTTGTAACGTCAAAACGTTTACGCTTCGTGTGACAGCAAAAAATTAAAAACGAAATGTCAAACGTGTTTACGTTCGTGTTTTTGGTCCAAGAAAATAGAAATAGAAGAGAAATTAAATGATTTCTGAATATTTTTTTCTGTTTTTCCGATTTTTTTGCTATACCAGCAAATAAGCATCCTTGACAAAAAAAAATGTAAGCATGTTGAAAGCGAATGTATCAATGCATCGCTTTCGTGGTCGCAATAACGCGGTAAACGAAAAACTAAAAGGCTAAACGTTTAATTGTCTCTGCTGACTTGCTGCGAAATGAATTCGCTCTGCTTGGTCTTTTCTTGTGCCCTTTCTTCTTAGCACTGCTTCCAACGGCAGGACTACAAGGAACGCCTCGTTCTCGGAACAATGTTATGGTGCGTTGCATCGTTGCAACACATTTCCTCTTCCTCTGCGCTGTTCCGCTTGCAAGTTTCGGAGAGTTGAAAACACAGACCATGAACCATCCATCTCCATCAATCTCGCGAGAGTTAATTATTACGTTGTTGCAAACGTTGTGTCAATTTTCGCTGCAGCATCGTGCGTACAGTTCGCTGTTGTGGCGGCTTCTCCATTGCCCCGTTCCATACATACGAAGCTAAATAGCAATCTGACCGTCGAGAGATTCGTCTGTTTCGGGACAGAGTACCGAGGTCCCGGATGCTGGAGTAAAGGTTCTGTATAATCCCAACTTCGGCACGTCTCGACACAGGATGTCTTTAGGGCAAAACTTTAATTATAGCCCGTGGGTTAAATTTCCTAATCGCCAGCTTTTTTTCGTGAACGTTTCGCGATAATTAGCCCGGTGTGTGCTGCGGAAGGACCTGAAGGAACCTGTATCCTCTCCGCACCGCAACAATCAATCCGGTCCGGTTTTTTGGCAGGAACGTTCCACCGGAGGAATCCGGATGCGGAGAAAAAACTCGCTTTCATTATTTCTACAATAATAATTTGCCAATTTCAGGCGGTACGGTTTGGAATGGCTTCAAAGCCGCACGAAGCTCAAAGCAATGGAAATTTCAACGGCAAACGGTTTGGAATGGAATCAATCGTAGTCCCCATCGTATCGTTAATCAGTCTTATCAAAGGATTGCCAGCAGCAGACATAAACTAATTATAATGACGGCGAAAGTAAACATTGTCACCGCCAGACGTTCTTCATCTTCATCGCAAAGCCTCGCCAACGAAAGCTTGGAAGCGTCTGCTCCTGGGTATTCCCGGGGTTTCAGTGGGTGCTAAGAATCGGAATCCAACCCAGAAAACCGGGCCAAATCGATGGTACATCTAAGTTAAAATCGCTACCTTCGATCAATCAGCGTGAAAACTCAGGAGCTAGCCGGGCCCCGAGGCTCCCGAGGCGTGTACACGTGGACCGCACCCAAATCCGTAGATGGTTTGTAGATTTCGGGGGAGGGGGTGTGAGCCTCTGTCGGTGACATGCCTCCATTTCATGCTTTCTTCATCCGGCATCACAACTGTACAATTCTCTGTGTCTCTAACCGAAATTGAAAAGGATTTCAACTGATATTATTGTCGAAGAAAACCATGAACATTAAAATTAACTCTTCGCAGTTACATCAAACAGACTGGATAGGTTCAAGGAAGATCTTTGCCACTTTCCATGTTTTGAAGTGAGCCTCCACCTAACGGCTATAAAGCGTGAATCATGCTCGAAAATAATAGTTTTCAAAAGAGAACAGTGACGACGTGTTATATCTGTCACGACGCAAACCGTAACGTATCGAGACATTGGAACACGGTGAGAATAATTAGTTTTCAACACCCCCGCTACCCACCGGCCCGATCCCCAACCAGATCCAGCGGCACCCTGGCCCCGGATGGTTCAGCACTCAATTCACGCCCCGGGGGCAACTCACTTACGGTTCCCTTCCCAAGCCTTCGGGCGATTTCAGCGATGAAGATGAAGCGAACGTGATATCGCATTAAAATGCATAACGAACAATTATTTTCCGTGGGGCAGGCTGGAAAAAAAAGCGTGACGCTCCGCGATCGGACGAACGACGCTAACTGGTTCTAGGATTTGACCCTTGTAAGTTCCCTGTCCAACCCTGCCCGAAATGGAACCATTTTTTTGCGTTTTGCGACCTGACGTCACACAGCACCCACAGGCTCGATTGGCTGCGAATTAATTTTTCTCCTCTCCACGCCGAATCGGCTGGGTAAGGTCTCCTCTCGGTAGTAAAAAAACCGAAACATTAAGCACCCACGATCGCACTGTGCAAATCAAACAGCGGCATGAAAGGTTAGCCCCGGGTGCCGTGAAGCCTATCCAAACCACAACAAAGGAAACCAGCTAAGGCCAGCCACAAAAGGGGCCCGTGCGCCCTACGGGATCGCCCCCGGGGAAAATGGCTTTTCTCAGGACTCGGACTCCGGCTCGCGGATCTGACGCGCGTGGTTTTCCACCACGCTTTATATCGTAATGATGATGATGATGGTGGTGATGCTAATGACAGAAGGGGTGGTTGACGGGACCCTCTTTCAGCGCCAGTGTCACTTGCTGCCAGGTGACAACCGGAGCATCGGCAAGTAGCCCGGTAATCGGCACTTCATTGGCGGTTGCGGTATTCGTTTGTTCCCGAGAAGCCCAAATTTCCCGGGTCGCCTGTCGTCTTCCGGGTTTGCTGTTTGGACTAAATCCGAAGGCATAAAACACCCAACCAAGGATTCAATCCCATTCCGCCGTATTCAATGGTGACTATTCATGTAGTAGTGTAGTGTGTATTTGAGAGTGTTGTTTGTGCTTTTCTGAAGTCCTTTTTCAAAAGATACAAAGTAGATAAATCTGTATTACTCTGAATATATTGGGTTGTTGAAAAAGAAATCCATTATTTTTGCATGAATTTAAAAACATTATTTAAGATGTTTCCCATGGCCTTTTTTGTGGCTGTTTATAAAGAAAGCTTCATAGAAAGCTCTTGTCTTGAAGTCTTGGTCGTTATTGGCGAAAAACTGGAGCAATGCATTTTCACAATCCTTTCTTGATCGCAATTTCTTATCGCTAAGGATGTTTTGTAATCTGATTACTGTTAGTGCCGATCAACTTCGATTATTGCTGTGATTTTCGACGACGGGTCTGACTGTGCGAGGTGCATCTTTAAAATCAAAAATAACTGAACCGAGTCGGCAGAAGACAAAATTTCTTGTAGCTCTAGCTGTTAGAGCTGTTAACGAAGAAAAACTGTAAAATTTTCTTTTTATTGACTTTCATAGTTAAACACAAACGAATGGAACAAACAGTGAAAGCATCTTTTTTTTCAGTGTGAAATGGAAGCTTTAACACGTAAAAAAGCATGAAACAAGCATCAACAAGCATCACTAAAGCTATCTAACGAGAAAATGATCGATTTCATTTTAAACAACCTAATATGTTTGCTAATCCATTTGTACCGCACTTCCGGAATGAGCCGCGCCGGACAGACTTTCGTCCGAGCCCGAACAGACCTGGACTCAGCCTGGCTCGGCACTTCAACTGAATATGAAGTTTTGAAATCGGCGTTGCAGTGGGGTTATTTCCTTGTGGAGGGAAGGTGATTGACCAGCTCCCTCGGTGTAGACTCTTTTCCGGACTTTTGTCAAGCACGGCAACGTGGCAACGGAGTCCAGCCTTGCCGTTCAAGCGCTGAGCGTGCAATGGAATTCACAAACTCTCGCTAGTAAGGAAGAAGTGCTCGGCCCGGGGCCGGAACCCATAATGAAGAGAAAGAAAACAGCATCGGCCCAGGGGCAAAGGTGGATTACCGAAGATAAACGCATCAAAGCGGCGCGCGCGAAAGAGAGAGAGAGAGCAAACTTCCCGTCCACATTATGCTGAGGGCTGGCTGACCCCGGCAGAATCGAGCTAGCTATGCTTTTCGCGATCACAATAGCCCGGAGAGCTCATCAGACTGGGACTCCGTTCGTCAACGGTCAAGAAGTTCCACCTTCTCTACTGCGAACTGCGAACTTTCTGCAAGGCGACGGCAACGGCATTAGGAAACTTCCCATCAATAGCTCCGGAGACCCGGTAACGGTGGTGGTGTGGTGGTATACTGCCCTTTGGGGGAGGGCAGGGGTGGGGTGGTTCTCAGCAAGAACCGAGGGTTTTGCAGACGATGCTAAAACGGTACACACTACAGGCCGGGACTTCTTGTTGGGCAAGAAACG
>NC_071287.1:1674298-1723612 GCF_943735745.2 Anopheles bellator
CCCCCCCCCCCCCCCCCCCGTGCCACCCTTTCACTCTCCTCCAACGGATTGACCGGGCGGGACTTCTGAGAAGTGGGCGGCATTGTTCGGGCTTCCAAGAAGCCCGGACGTGACGAGCGCGTCCCTGGAGCTACCAGCCGTCTATCACATCCTCCCTTTTTTTGCCAATCGACTGCGATGCAAACACTCTCACACACACACAGTCCAGGTATTGTCTGGCTGTACCGTGACCTATTCTGGACCTGGGACTCTCTCTCTGGGACTCTGGAAGCTCGCCCGGCGGCCGGCCGTCAAGGCCTGACTCCTGATAGTCATAATGCAATTCCGTAGGCGCTGGAATCCTGGTCGGGAGCGCCTCAGTCGCGCGACTCCATGCCCTCGGGTGGTCGCGCTAGGTTAATGCGCATGTAACGGCTTTCCGCCCTCTCTTAGCCTTCTTCGGCGATCCATCCAGTTGGGCCACGCCAAAACGCGGCCCATGGCTCAAGCCCAACCGATACACAAATATGAGATGTTTCGCGAATATATATATATATATTTATATTTGTTTATATAACCCCCATCACATTGTTGCAATAAATGGAGCATTCTTTTTCCTGATCGATGTGGAACACAATCCAACACAGAGTTTAGTTAACACATTGATTAATAAACTTTCAGAATGCCTTTTTGGTTGTTAGCCAGGAGATCGGAGATCGTGCTAAAGATTCCACTCGATCAGTCCTGATCAGTTTTTGCATAAATTGGATAATCTTTCGGTTCATTGAAAACATAAACGAATTTATGTATTTCTACATCGTGTACATAAATATACATATTTGGATGAATATGTATTCGGTGTAAGCGGAGGGATCAGCAAAAAAGCGAACGGTTTTTGCGCTGCGAAAATAAAAGGGCAGGGTGGCGGGTGGCGGAGGTGGCGGTGGGCCTGAACTTCTGCCTTGCCCTCCACCCAGGGCGACGGGGCGGTGTGCGTATAGCTCGATCCCTCGATCGGCTAGTCCCTGTAATTCCATAACGTTCCCTTTCGCTTGACCGGACCAGACCCAGCGCAGTCCGGTTTTCGACCCACGCTTTGCTTGCCCCGGTTTTTGCTCTCTCTCTCTCTCTCTCTCTCTATCTATCTCTATATCTATTTTTTTCCTCCTCCCTATCTGTCCTTCTCGCTCATTCTTTGTGTGGCGATCCGAGCCTTGTGGAAGCGGTGACTCGATGTTGCGCGAATTTCGCAACACGACGCTGACGCGAAACAAACCGCAACAGACCGCGGCCATTTTTAATAGCTTGGCGCTTTTGCTGTCTGTGTAGGTATTTGCGTTACGTTAGGTCGTTCTGTGTTTTCTTGCTTTGCCTTGCTCTTCGACCGTGGCGTCGTCGAGTGGGCTGCAGTGGTCGTGGTGATCCTTGCCGACCCTCCTGGAAGAGCGACTTGTCATAAAACGCAATGCCACCCGATGCAGGCAACGAATGCCTATGCATGCACACTTTATTCCTGGCTTCTCTCTCTCTCTCTCTCTCTCTCTTTCTGTTTTGTTCGTCGCAACATAATTGCGAGTAGCAACATAAGCAAAGCTAGCGCAGCGAGGTTTTATTCGAGTTAAAATCATAACCAAATGTAACAGAACGAAATCCTATTCCTTTCAGAAATCAACAGAGAAAAAATAAATCTCGGTTGCGAGGCAAGACCGTTCGGGGTTTTAAATTATTTAATTGATTAATTGTTTTTGTTTGCCAAACAATGTGAATGCCATTCCGAAGGCGCAACGTTCCAGCAGTCCTGATCGCCAGATGGTGACCCACGCTCCTCGGCACGCTTCTCCCTAGTCCAGCGCAGTTACGTGGCCGTGCCCTAGTCCAGCAGCGGGATGCCCAATTCGGTGCTTCATCGGCGCTGTTAGTGTTCGTAATCCCGCAATCGCTCCCGCCCCGGAGCGGGGCACAGGCAAGAAACTGGTCAGAATCGCCAGGAGCCTCGGGCTGGAAGCGGGGTGGGTAGCGGAGCCCAAAGAGGGCCGGAGTGACCCAGAACCTGCACTGTGGGTATGACACCGTCACGTTGTGGTCTACGACGCGGTTCGACACGCCCGAGCCGGGTTCGTCGCTTATCGTGGTCGTTTCCGCGTTGAAGTCTTTCGTTTCGGCGGTTATCTGTGACGGTATTCTGTGCAGTTTCTTTCACCGTTTGCCACCCGGCCGTCCCTTGTCCCTTGGTCTACCACCTTGGAATTGCTCTCTTCTCCCCCAAAAACCTAACCTCGCATGGAGAATAATAAAAATATGTGATGAATGATGAGAAAAAAAGGTGGAACCGAGCGTGCTACTGCCATTGATGCTGCTCCGGCGGTAAGCGGGGGTTCGTAGGTTTCCATACGCCTCCCCCACCCTCACCCCCTTTCTCTTAGGCCCTCGTAGCACTTTGCTATGGGTTTTTCTTTTTTAGTTCATTCTTTGAGCCGTTCGGAACGGATTCTACAGGCGAATGAATGTTGCGAATGCCAACTTAGAGTGGAGCTAATCTTCGAAACCCAACCGGAAAGCAGCGCCAATAAAGCGTGATAAATCCGTGTGCCCTGCCCCATTGTGCTACGGTGTACTGTAGTATGTCGCCGAGGCCGAGAAAAAGGTGGTTAAAAAAGGAGAGAGAACAGTGTATGAAGTACCGTATCCCGTGGCCACATAAAAGCCTCCTTGCGGCTGTCGATACGTGCTACTATGCTATGGCTTCTAAATGCTTTTTCAAGAACTGGTCCTAAAGCCACGCAAACTAGACCATCGTTCCTCAATCGTTCTGATGTGAGCTCACTCAGAGGCAACACTGGGTGTGTGAAACTGTAGAAAGAAATGCGACATGTGTCGACAATCCAAATTGTAGCTCGAACCGGCTCGTCCCGGCTCCCATTCGGGCGGCCTTTTTCTTCTTTGCCTTTTTAGCCCCAACCCATTTTCTCTAGCCTCTAGCTGTGCACCGCAATCGATCCGGAAATGGAGCCGGTAGGGGCAGAAAAAAAATGAACCCAAAGGAAATTGCACATAAAAGCAGTGTGGGGAGCGGACGAAGCAAGGCCCACAGCATAACAATAATAAAAATAATAAACAAGAAAATTCGTAACGCAGACGGCGCGAAGGAAAGGGTCACCGAGCAAAACTCGTTTGCACTATTGCCGAGCGGAGCGAATGAGGAAGCGGGTTCGCTCGCCAGACCTAGATACGGGCGTTTAAGTCACGACCGATGACGACGCCGACGACGACGACGGTCGTCTGCTGACTCTTCCGCCAATCGCCGCCGTCCTTCTTTCGATCGCTCCTTCGATCCGGGTGTAAGTAATAACAAAAACAAAACAGGGCGATTGGGAAAGAATTTGCGACATTCGAGCGGAAAGAGATGGGCGTGTATGTGATGGGCTGCCTTCGGTCACCTCTTCACCAGTGAGAAACAGGGACTGACGAAAAAAAAAACGGGTTGCCACATGCCGCTTGGTGAGCCATTTCTGGTTCCTGCCTCTGCTGCTCCATGTATGTCTGCTCTCAAAACCTGAAGGTAACCTTGCCTGTCGTGTAGGACGCTGGATGGATTATGCAACGACAGGGCTCCTCTTTTCGGGGCAAAGCGAATGGGTGTTTTATGACACCTTTTCACGCACCGCGCTCATCAACGCAAAGCCGAAAACACTGTGTCCGTAAAGTAACGGGAATTTTGCTTTTCAACTTGTTTATCCGATTCTGTTAAATTGTTAAAATATCCGTCAGTTCCGTTAAATTGTGTGTGCCGATTGCCGAAATTTCTGAAAGGTTGAAAGGCATGATGCAAAAGGCTGTCGGTGAGCAAGCTCTTTCGAAAACAAGGGGATTGAAGTGGTACAAAATGTTCAAAGAGGCTCGGGAAAGCGTAGAAAACGAGGCACGGCCAGGATGACCATTAACATTAACTGAAGAGTTACACGTCAACATTTTTTTTTTTAAATCTGGTGCTCCAAGATTGTCGATTGGCAGTCCAAGGATTACCCGGGGGCCACAGTATGAGAAACTTGGAAAAAATGTATGGCAGGCCAAGAAACTATGAATCTTTTGCTAGAGTTCCGTGAGTTACTTTGAGTTGCTGCTGAGCCCCTTCTGTTTACGGGATATTTTCTCGTTTCGGGGGTATTTTTTTCAATTTGACAGTTTACGGCAAATTTCGGCAAATTTTTATTGCTTTCCAAAAATATGGCTAGTTTATCGACAGCGGATCAAATTTTGACAAAAATGACCATAGAAGGAGAAGGAAAGGAAACCGAAAAATTAAAGCATAAACAAACGAACTGTCATTTCACTCACTGGAGCTCACGGAATTTTTCGCACAAAAGCTTCTAGTGTGGACGCTAGCATATCAAAAAACCTGTAGAGAAAACTCATACTGTGGTCGAGGCGTTATAAGCCAAAAATCTCGTTACTTTTTGGCCACAGTAGTATACCAGAAAATATAAGCGTAACCGCGAGCCGCCGACGGACGGATGATTCCGTGAGGGTTTGTGTACTCCAAAAGGATCGAATCGGAGCCCGGGATGGCCCGGCGCGGTGGGATTTAACAACCCACCTACTACGGCCAGGCGGGCGTGCGTGCTCCCCCCCTCCCCCCTCGTCACTACCACCCACCGGGTCCGCCCCGGTTTCGAGCGGTTTGTTTCGCGCTTTCGTTTCAAGCCGTGTAAGCCGCCGTGGGCCGCATCATCGCAGCAGCCCATCGAACTGCAGGGAAAGGGCAAAGCCAGGAAGGGGGGGCGGGGAGGGGACGGTACAGGAATGGTTAAGGGAGGGCAACTTTCACTTTTGCACAGTTCCGAGACAAGCAGGAAATAAGGGATTCGAACATGATTGGGGGTGAAATAAAAATGATATAACGCGAGCTGGACCCAAAAACGGTAAGCGCAGCGCAGCGCAGCGAGGGTTGCGTAACCGTTTTTTGCTGCAACTGCCCTCAACGCGGGCCCAGCTAACTACCACCCCTCCCAGACCACCCGCTCACACAGTCCCCCTGCCCTCCGGTCGGTCCATCGGATTGGGCTGAAGAGAGTGTAAAAGACCGTAAAACCGAAACGGGAAATGGACTGGAGCCGTGACATGCCCTGACGGGTTGCAGTACGGTTTTACTTTCACCAACCAATGTGTGTGCACGACTTAACCACCACCACCACCACGGTGTGCCCGCGATCTCGTCCTTGGTGTCCGCGGAGCAAACCGAACCGAAACATGGGCACCGAAAACCCTCCAAAACCCTCCACGGTTCCTCCAAAACGAACGAGAAAGGGAGAACGGGGAGCGAGAGAGAGGGAGAGGGAGAGCTTCAAGGGGTTGAAGGAGGGGTTGCAAGCGTGCCTCACAACACTTCACAGTGCAGAGCGGCAGCATGACAGTTGGCAACAGGGTTGAAAGTGGGGCTTGCTTGGTTTGGTTTGGGACGCAAAGCTTATTTATTACTTCGTTAGACAAGCGTTACTTCACCCGTTCGCCCGTCTGGGGGTCTTTATGCGTCCTTTCTCAAAGCGACGTATTTTTCCAACTTTTCTTGAGCTTTCTCGGTGTTTCAGGATGTTGTTCCTTAAAATTGTAGCAATTTTGTGATTTGTTTCAATTAACAATGTTGAGCGGCGGAAAGCCAACAGCTTCGCCCGTAGAAACCTCATTGTTACAGTAAGCAACACAGAGATAAACATTGTCCCGGTTGCAGTTTTGATTGTCAGATAGAAGCACTTTTTAATGAAGAAGAATGGCAGATAATTAAAACCCAAAATACTACTGTCAGGAAGAGATCCTTCATTGGAGCACACTCTCTGGTCTGGACCATGCACCACTTGCACCCTTTTTTTGTAAAGTACGTCCTAGGAGGAACCGACATAGAAGCACCCACCTTCGTCGTGGCGCATTCTTGGCCTGCAGATCGTGGTGCTCCGATTGTCGTGGCTGTAGCTATTTTTTGATTGAAGAGGCATGCACCAGGGTGGGTGGCGGTTGATTGGCGAAGACACGGTACGGGGCGGGTGTCGCGTGAAGCTCTACGTCAGCCGCGGGCGGAGCTCGTCCGCTAATCGTTCGTCGCTGTAGCCCGTCCAGCAATGTACCTCTCGGGACACTCGGGATCATTCCACTTTCCGCAAGCGGTCCCAGGTTTTTAATACTTCACGTTACATAACCAAGACGCACCCTGCCGACCCGAGTCCGAGGGAAGGAAAGAGAGAGAGAGAAAAAGAGTGAGTTTGAAATGAAAGCAAGAGAGAGAGAGAGTGTTTGAAAAATGTCTTATCCTTCCTTTAAATTGCATTGAAATTCATTTATTTATTGATTTAAGTTTTTATTTATTTATGTTTTTTTTTTATTTATTTATTTATCTATTTTTTTTACGTTTTTACTTAAAGGCTAGCAAGAAAAGGGTCATCAATTTCGGCACCCAAAAGATGGAACACAAAAAGGACCTGCGATACGAAGCGCCTGGCAGAAAAGGGCGTGCAGCACAATCGAAACTCTATTTCGCGATCGGACCGCTTCTATGCAACCCAAACGAAAGTCTATGCAGCAGTGCGCCATTCCGGTCCCATTACTGACCCCCCATAGAGAGTCGAAGTTTGAGACTTCAAATGACCCTTTCTATTTCAAGCAATCGTAACCGTAACCTTTCGATACTGTCCGCATATAGATTTGCCTGATTGTAGGTTGTAGGACCGACACTCGGGCCGGTTGTTATAGCCGAGGCGAAGTGAGCAAAAGATTGAAGGTCGTCCCAACAGCAACGGAACCCCGACAATGCAAGGTATCAATTCTCTTCAGAATGGATAGGAACCAGGAGATATCCTATAAAACCGTTCCGTTCGTCCTTGCCCCTTTTTTAATTATTTAACCAAATTAGGGATAACAGTAAGAAATCAGTGCATCAGTGGTGGGATGGTGGTGGTTGTGTAATCTGTTTTGTTTTTTTGTTTTTGGCGAAGGGCTATTGACTCCGCGTGGTGTTGCGGAAAGCACCGACAGCCACCCTCGATGAACTCCGAACCCGGCTCGAAATTGTGAGCTGCCGCCCGAATCGAGTGGGCTTGGCCACCCAATTAGCGCGCCGCGGAGCCGCGGAGCATAGGCATACTGGGAGAGGGGGACGGGGGGAGGAAGGGGAGGAAAGCGGGCGTTGGAGAAAGGTTGGAGAAGGTTTCGTGACTGGCATCCGCGAGCCGGGCGAAAAGTAAAGCAAAGCAAATCAAAAAGTTCCCGCAAAAGGACGAGAGGACGCGGAAGCGCGAACGCGTGTGTGTTCCGCTGGGAGGCCACAGACCAGGGTTCATTGGCCCAACTGTCCCAGTTCGGGCACTTTCGGTTTCCGTTGCGACCGGAAGGAAGAACGAGATGGACGGCGCTCTCGCCGATGGAGAGAGAGAGAGAGAGTTTACCAAACGTACTTTTGTTTGACACTTTGACATACACGCGCGCGCATCAGGATTGCGGATTGCCTGGAGTCCTCAAGCTGCAAGGATGTGATTTTTTACAGGCCCCAGGCCATTATTTAATCGTAAGGACATCCTCGTTCAGCGACTGCGACTCATCGATTCACCCGTGGATAATTAAAGTTAAATTTTAATCCCAAACCCAAAACTATTGCGAGCGCAGAAAAATATCTTCCTTCTGGCCGGGGCAGATAGGTGGTGAAAAGGGGGGGGTAGTGGAAAGGTGAAACTCGCCCTCCACCCGGAACCGGGTGGAGACCAATGCGGATACCACATACACACGCGGGCACGAAGCAGATTCTGCTTCGGTCAACAAGCGGAACATAAAGCATGTTGATTGTTATGATTGCCGTCGTCGCCGTCGCCTTCGCCGCCGCCGGATGCTTCACCAGGTGGGGGGGGGGGGAGGGAGGTTGAATTTTGACCCAGATATCGCTGACGGGCTGTGAGGCGTGTGCTAGGTACACCCCACACCCAGCCACACCCGCCGGCACCAGCACCACGACAACAACACCGCAGCGCCGCGAGTCGACAATCCGCGGGTTTTCTTGGGATTCGTTGCTGGTGGTGCTTGTTACTGCGCTTATTAAAACGGCCACCGACCCGCCAGGCACCACACACACACACAGCCACACACACAGGCATAAAGGAGCAACCAAAATAACACCACCACCTCGAGCCTTTTCGGGTTTTGGCGTTGACGTTGACCCCCAGAGGCGGGGCCCGGTGTGGACCATGGGTTTTTCCAGCACCCCCCAGCCTGACCCCCACCCCACCCCCTTGAAACAAAGGGTGCTGGGAGGGCAGGGTAAAGGAAACCCATACACACAGGGCGCCGTCGATTTTGCCGGCCGGCCTAACCGCGTCCTAAACATGTTTCCTTGGTTTCCTCATTTCTTGCGATTCCTTTTGATGGGGGGAAGGGGGAGGACCCCCTCTCCCGAAGGGCCCATAAAAGGCAATTAATAGCCCACAATAGGGGAGGTAGGCAGATACTGTGGGGCGTGAAGGCAGCGAAAAGAAAAAAAGGTTCGCGCTTTCGGCTCCACAAAAAAAAATACGGGCGAGACCAAGGACCAAACAGGCGAGTCAGAGGCGTCAGCAGGAAGCCCTTTTGGCTGGGGCTAGGGGTTGTGGGGGGTTGTTGTACCTTCAACGCACGTTACACCGGTGTCCTCCGTGTTGGCTCTGGAAGAAGAATTTGGCAACGGCGGCTATTCACGAAAATACACAGTCGCACGGACCTTAAGGATGGTGCTTATTATTAGTGGAGGCACACTACAGTACACATACACCGGAGCACACCAATTAGCACCAAAGCATCACTTTGCCTTTGCCACTTTTCTCGGTAAATTTCTCGGTTCCTTTAGCAACTCTGGACTGATTACACCGCCCGGGCCGAGCACACCCGAGTTCAAAAAAATAATTCTTCCCCAGGACACACCGGGAAAACTCGAACCTTCCGGGGCCCCTCGAGAGAGAGCCGGAAACACATACGAACGAACGAACGAAACGGTGATCAGCGGGCTTTTTGGCGGTCCACGGGTCCGCACCGAGCGCCGTCCGAAGCTCGTCTAAAGTGGGCCCACCACTGGTCAGCGCGTATTTGTACCATCGGACCCGAGCCTAGGAGCCACCAGGACCTCACCGGACACTTCACCTCCTGCGCCCATTACCATACTCCACCCCGCGGTCCCCCACACCCTACTATCTACCCTCGCGGCCAAGGGGCTCTCTGTCATGGTGCCCTGCCCGATTTGACGCTCAAAGGATCACAGTGCCGCCAATCGGCCGCAATCGGCCGGACCTCCTGGGGGGGTGCGGGGGCTGACCGGTTGCACGCTCTGGCTCGTGGTGGTCCACTTTCGTGCCCATGGTGACGGAGCTGACCACAACGAACCGAGTCCTACCGAACGCCACCGAGCGCCGAAAGGATCTCGGCTGCATCGTTCTTCGGCCAGAGGGTCCCACGTTTTTTTTTTTGCAGTGAGGACAAGGATGCGGGCCGGAGCGGAAGCCCCCCCCCCGGGGTTGCATGATGCCCCCGGCTGTTTGCTTGGCCCAGTAAAAGGATAGCTAGTTTTAAAATGTAATCCCATTCCCCGTTCTAATTTTTGCACCGTTCCCGTTCCCAGCACCGAGCACCGAGTGGGGCCCGCGGAGCGGTGGTGATGGTCGGTGTGCCGGGTTTGCCTCAGTTTTGGGTGGATGACGAAGAAGCAAGATCAAGAATGGGCAACCTAGAGGCACACAGGAGGCTCACTACCCTCAGAGAGCCGTTACCGTTTCCTCGGCTCCTGCTCCTGTATGAGTCAAAGCATTTGCGTTTTTTTTTCTGGGCACGCGGGGCACCAGGGAAACATGGGGAAACGGAATAAAACATGGAGAAAGGGAACTGGGGGGTGGTTGATTCTATAAGTCTGCTAGTCATTAATTTATAAATAAAATAAAAAATTTATTTAAAAAAATTCTAGTTCAGTGGCTACACTGATCAGTTCATCCGCTATCCTTTGTCGACAATTAGCAATCATCTTCTGCAATCTGCTTCAATTAGCAATCATCGGCCATTCCGGAATGCTTTGTCGCCCCCATCGACACCAGTGACCTTTAGGTCGACATACCGGGAACTTTAAGTCCACGGTCCACGGGCAATTATCGAAAATGAAAGTAATAAAGCGCCAGTGCCAGGATCCTGAACCCGCGGCGTTCCCACGCGATTATGAGCATTGTCTCGGGTTTGGGGCTAGTGTCCTTCCGGTCGCCAGGAAAACATGCTTCCCGACATGCGTCCAGGACATGCGAAGCGTGAAGCATGTGTTGAGACACGCCAACCCCAGCCCCCCGTGACACTGACAATTGCTTCCTGTGGCCCGGGGGGGTGGGGGGGTCAGTAGGTCAATGCCGCCAGCGTGACCAGCGCCTCGGAGTTTAAAGCCTCGGAGCCAGCCGGAAAGGGGTAGGGGTGCGGGCGAGAGGACCAACAATTGGCGGCCCGATAGCCATCAGTGTGCCCGTGTCCTTGGAGTCGCTGGGTAAACACGGACGAACGCTTGACGGACGGCTCGCCCTCAACGGTTCGACACCAACGTCCTGCCATCGAAGTGCGGGATGGGTTCCAACTCTAATTACTACCCATCATCGGGGCCGTTACGTCCTGAATGTGGGCCGCCCATCACCCAGGAGCTCCGGCTGCGGCTCTGTTTACCTTCGCCCGTTGGGCCCATTATTCAGTGGTTCCTGATGCTTTTAACGCACTGATAAACCGCGGGCCCGATGGCCTTGAGGATAGCCGCCCCCCCTCCCCCCCAGAATCGGTGGGTGGGTGTGATATGCTGTCCTCCCCTAATACAGCAAAACAACAGCAACAGACATTCCTACGCCGCTCGGAGGGTGATTGGGTTAAGTAAAGATTTGACTCATGGCTTAAGGTTATGGTCCCGAAGAGCGAGCAAGGAAGTCGCCCTCTTGAAAGCCCCCTTTCTATTGCCGAAAATGCGAAAGGTGAAACAGTTTTGACCAGCCCAGTTACTGCCACGATAGGTTATCCTTGATGATGGTCTTGTGTGAGATGATGCGTTCCTTTACGAGAGATTGCTAGTAGCTTTCTATTCATTTATTTATTTATTTTTTTATTGTTTTATTTATTCATCTGTTTATTGATTTATTTATTTATTTATTTCGTTAGTTTTCGTTAGTTTACAAATTGTTGCATTTCCTTCGCCTTAAGGTTACCGTTCATCTGGCACACCAAACCATAGGGCAGGATGTTCCACCTTGGACTGGAACCAAACCGCAGTTCGGCGAGCAGCTCATGGATTCGCTGGAGACATTCTTAATCCACCCACCGCGCGGCGTCCCAGTCCGTAAACGGAACAAATGGTGGTCATTTATCATAAACGTTCACACCGCTTCACATCCCCTGCCCCCTTGACGAACTTTGCCAAGTGGTCTTCCCGTTCGCTCGATAGTGGCCGATTACATCCGATTCGGTGTGTTTGGTGCTGCCCGGCAAAGGGTGTTAAAGCGAAAGAACAAAACTCACGGTCGGCCTTCAATCGGGCTCGGACAGGGCTTCTCGGACCATTAGAGAGGGTAGAAAGCGTCGTCGCTTCACCCACCCCCGGGGCTCCGGTTGCATGCTCGAGTTTGATTTTAATAGCCCGGAGCAGGCCCCCCGAAGGACCGAATCGAACGGTGCGCTCCCATTCGGATTTCTTTCGAAAAATCCAGAGCGATTAAAATTAATTCTGGGTCGCCACAGCGCGGTCTGGGGCCGAAAGAGCTGGCGGCCATTAAAAGAGCCCACACCCAGCGCCACAAACGACAGGACCCCCGTGCCGAAAAGCGGGAGGAAGATTCCGTATCGCAGAAACCTTGAGCTAGATAGCCCCCCTTTGATAGCTGCCGGTGCCGCCGGGCAGAAGCCACGTAAAGCACAACGTTTGTAAAAAAAAACCCGCCCCGGGCGATGTTTTTCGGTCCCCAAGGGCGATCCTATCGCGCCGATCTACCGGAATCGCCAGGGTTTTCAGTGAACACCAAATCGAAAAAAACGCAAGGGCGAAAACCAAGAGGAGTAGAACGAAGTAGAACCGCGTACGGGAAACAGATAGCCGCCGATTCCGTCCGGGGTGGTTTAAGGGGCCCGTTTCAGGGACCTTCGCGGTACGCGTGAAAGCATGGCCACGATCGCGTCCCGCGTGTCCTGAAGACGCAGCCATTGACACACTTTAACGGTGATAACGACCATCGCTCAATGATGGACCTTGATAAACCTTTGCTGGGTTTTCCCAAGGGCTCGCTCCCGTTTATAAAAATCACGATTGAAATTCGTTAGCGCACTCACTCACACAAAAATACATAAAAAGGATACATTTTTACATAAAAGAAAATCAGCTCGGTTGAAAAATCAAAACCAATAATATTCTGGTTCCTTGAAATCGACGAATCGAAATCGAAATCGAATTGAAAAGTAGAAGCAACCCCAAAAGCTACATAAACAACTTGTAAGCAAAAATATTTTTTTCAAAGATGTTCCGTTTAAAATTCCCATTTCTATGCTGCTTTTACAGGCGATCTCTTGTCCGGAAACTGTTTTTTCACCAAAAAGCTTCTGCAAGCTCGAAAAACAAGGAAAAACCAACAAACACTCGGCAAGGATTGGAGGATTGGAGGGATACAATTAGACCAATTATCAATCAGTTCCAATCCCATAATTTAAACATTTACCCCGCACACAGCAAAAGATTCTTCTTTTGCGCGACCCGTTCTGGCGATGTTCGCGATGTTCTTATTAGCCTTTACCCAGGAGCACCCATACACGCGAAAAGTTAGAGGGGTTAGAGAAGGAAGATGCGAACAGCGACGAATCGTTCAGGCGAAGAAGAACGGATCATAGGGCACAGGGCACGCTGAGTGAGCGCGGAAGATCCGGATGAAGCAGAAGTCCCGATCCCGAACCGAACCCCGTCTACAAAGCGCCCGATTAAGCGCTTCGAAGATGAATGCGAGTCTAACGGGTCTAACGGGGAGAGGTCTAACTTTCTACTTCTACGCCAAACCGAAAGGCACGGGGGCCAATTAGAACAGGAAATATGCATCGGGATGTGGTTGGTCCCCGGATGCTTGGGCCACCGCTGCCCCTAATGAGTGCAGTGAACCCTCGCTGCTCGGTGAAGACTCCTGCGATGGGAGCTCCGCGGAGGCGGACGTTTCTTGATCGATTTGATCGAAAACAGAGTGTCAGAAGCGGTTGCTCGAAACGTTCCCCCGGGACGGTTACGGTTCCTTCTTCATTTTGGAAGAAGAAACGAGCCGATGATGCCACCAGACCAAAGCCTGCATCGAACAGATTCGTTGTAGGGTGCATTGTCTTCTCCTGCAACGAGCTGAAGAAGTTTGAGTTGAAGAATCACTAATTTCGAGATAAGTTTTCAATAATTTCCCCAATTTTCTGACTAAATTTCTACAATTTCCAGAATCAAATTTGACGTTCCAAACGATTAAATTTTCCAGGTTTAGAATCCAAACACTTGATGGATCAGCCAATACTTTATACGAGCAAGTGACTACCATCTCTTTCTATCGATGGCTAAAAAAAGGAAAAATGCAGCCTCAGCAAAACTAAAGCTAAGTAAAAAAGGGTCAGATTCGAATAAAAGAAAGGGAGAGCTGAAGCAATTACTAATTTCCGAAAATACGCATGACAACGGCCCATTACCGTTTACCGGGTCTTTGGCTTTTAAATATTCATTCCAGCCATGCCAAAGGGCGGACTTTAATTGTACACACAAACCTAATGCACCCATTAAAAAGGAAACTCCTTCCCCCCCCAACGGCTGTGACGAAACTTACGGACCGGAATAAAATCGGAGCAACGAAACAAATTCAATGCACGTCCTGACTGGAACCGCTCCTCTACAGTTCGGCTGCCGATATCTTTATGACAAACGCAACCCAGACTGCGTCATTCCACGCCGCCACCAACATTCAATACCGTTTCGCTACGTTGCCCGTAATGTAACGTCAAAACAATGCGCCCGACCAACGACGGGCCGGATTACCGTTAACTGGAGATATTATTTCGCTGGAAGCTAAACCCGGTAAGCTGTGGACAGCTTTTAAGCTGGACAACCGGGGAAGACGGTGACACCCGGCCGAAGGGACCAGCGCGTCTAATGTCCGAAATTGGATTTGGACGGACGTTCGACCGGAGGAGGATGAGTGAGAGGGGGAGTGAATAACTTGCGAAGCCCGTCCCCGTCACACCTCCAAAAGTGGGAGGACGAGCTACGAGGATTATTGGATGACCTCTGACAGATTATTGGAACCGTCTGACAGCTGAACGCTGAACGCTGACGGCTAACCGAAGGTGACAAAATGGACGCGCCGCACCTACGCACCACCGGCTGGAATTGGTTAGCTGGACGCGCTAATCATGTGGTCCGTGCTCCCTTACGTAATCCCGATGCCCGATACTTTGGGTTTTGGGCTGGGCCTCCGGGGGGGGGTTTGTGTCAAAATGAGAGGCGGAGATGAGAGGCTCGATGCTGTGCCTGTGCTCGATGCCCCCTTGCCTTCCACACCAGCGTCAAGGTCGCCCACATGGCGCCAATCGCAATCGCGGTCGCCTTGCTCGCGTGAAGCCACTCTCGGCGTGCAGCTTTAAGTTTTGTCTGCCGAAGAGCTCGATGTCGAAAAACGGACGGCGGACAAAAAAGGTCAGCCAGCCCCGGCTGATGCTGTGGCTGTTTTTTACAACTTTGTGGGTGAAACTCTGGGAACGGGGTTCTGGGCTCGAGGAACTCGGCTTAGAATACCTACTCACTGACCTTTCACTGAGCCTAGGACCGGGCTAGGACGTAATCCCCAGAAGGGGGAGGCTGCGTAAGAAGTTGGACTTACCCGCCTTGCAGGCAGGACTGCAACAAGTTGCTTGCCTAATCGCCCTTAACCGCGGTTCTTCATGACGTCATCGCTGGTGGTGCCTCTCACTCTCACTCTCTCTCTCGCCTGTCTCGGTGCTTTACAGAACCTTCCGGGAGTCCGGGAGTGCCCCGAGCGAACGTAAACTTCACACTGCTGGGCCTGGCACTGGGGGGAGCGTCAAATTCAGTTGTCAGTTGCGCAGCGAAGTTCCGCGACTCATCGATCTGAATGGATTTTATTTGATAGCCCCAGCCACCGTTATGAGTGTTTGGCACGCGTTTCCCCGATTGGTAGGCCGCATCGTGCCACCAACAAGCAGGAGCAGGAGGCTTGGAGAGCGGAAGAAGACCGCTGTTGCGGACGACCTTGGCAGACCCGGGTGTCCGGAACGCACGCACCCTGCATATCCTATCCCGGCGCCTGAAAGAATTGCCTGTCGCTCACTTACCTACTGCTTTACCGATAGACCCGGTTGATAGGATGCTCCTCGAGGAGCGCGGCGGGAGCTCGCTCTTTCTCGCTCTCTCTCTCTCGTTCTCTCTGTGGCAGGATTCTAGGACCGACCCGGCTCTAGGCTCTAGTCCAGGCGCGGTTTGATTGGTGAACTGGTGGTTGGTGCCATCTGGACGACACTTTCTGGGAGCCCGTTGTCGTTGCACGCACGCACGCACGCACGGTCACTATCATCGTTTAGCATCTCGTTGCCGCGCCAGGCCCTTAATAACCCTAATGCTGCGTATCAAGATCTATATTCTGGAGATCCCAGCCCAAAGCCCAGAACCCGGGCCCGAAAGCCCTTTACTCGCACGCACACCAACACAGCACGCAACCACACGCACGGAGGCTCACGCACTGCACGTATACCGTGTCCCGCCCACTACCACTCCGCATCCCACGCCAGCCGAGGGCAAGTTCTCCCTCTCGCGAATCACACACTCGCGCACACAAACACACCCACACGCACACGCACGCACACACGAACACACGTTCCAAAAGGTCCAGGCGGGCCGAAAGGTAGCTAGCGAGCGAGCGAGCTGGGCGCGCACACGCAGAAACAACCACCATCGGCGAGCGGTTGGTCGTAAATGCCGGAGCCGCCCGGAGACGCCGAACAGCCGAACCGGCTCCACAGGGCCCCCACCCGCGGGAGAGGAGAAGAGTCCCCCCCCTCTGTCGCTCACCTGAGGCTGGGTCCGCGCGCGCGCGAGGTTCGAGATCATCGAACAACGCGATCAACGACGCGAACGCCGAATCCCGGGCGCTGTGACCCTGCTGCTGCTCACTCGCACACTGTGCTGCGAGAGCGAGAGGCGAGGTCACGATTTCCTGGGCCTGAAGGCCGCCGCCGCCGCCGCCGCCGCCGCCGCCGCTCCAAAGTCCCGCAGGCTTTCTCTCCCTCTCTCTCTCTCGCGAGCAAGTCTCCCGCGAACGACGACCGCTCGCATCCTTTTAAACGGCCCGCGATCATGCTGCTCCCTTTGGTGCACGCTTTCTCTCTCTCACTCACTCTCGCTCGTCTCGGCTAAGTTTTTGCTTCCTTTAATCGCCTCTCTAACGTTGCGCTCTCTCTCTCTCTCACTCACTCTGTTTCACTCATACGAATCGCGGCCCAATGATGCGTATTGTGACCAAACCTGCTCGAGAGGTACGACCTATTCACAAAGATCGAGCCGAGAAAACGGGCACCCGATAGAGAACGATGGATTGGAAAAGGGAAACAGACAAACAGAGAGACAGTGACAGGGGGAGGGGGGTGGTGGAATTGAAATAAATCACGCGTTGTAGTTGCGAAAAACTATTTGCGCGTGACGCTTGCTAATTTGCTAACAACCTCCGCCTAACGGCACTGCGGAACGGAACCGGACACTCCCCGGATGACCCCTCAGCAAACAGTTTCCGCACTTTGGAAACATTTTCCAGCCCCGGCCGAATCAATCAGACTGGCATTCGTGTGGGGGTACCTTTGTTTACCGGTGCGTTTGTTTTCGAAAGAAAGTAACCAAAAGGAGCATAGCTCTACATAACCCGTGCATATGGCTGGTGGCGATCCTGCTTCGCATCCATGCACGAGTCCCCACTAGCAAATCCCCCCACCCCTCCCCCTTATGTATATCGTTTTCCTTCTTTCGCTCCCCGGGCTCCCTGTGGTTGCCTTTTCTCTAGCGAGCGCGGCGCGTTCGTGGTCTGCCGGTGATCGATCGTATTTTGTAGCGCACTCGGAGGAGGACGCCCGGTTTCGTTGGTCCCCGGGATGTTGGGCACCGCGTTGCGCTTTGCATACAAAACAAACCACAAATCGGAGTGCCGAGCCGTGCGCAGCAAAACGAAAGACTCACGGTGGCAGGCGACGAACCTCCACGTTGGTGTTGGCTGGTCCGACGCTCCGTTCAACAGGGTTCACACAGACACACACACACACACGTGCACACACACTTTTGAGATAAACTATTTCGAGACATTTGTGCAAACGAGACATCGGTGCATTTGGCATAAAATACGGGGCCTAGGGGAAGGCGTTGCCCCGGGGCAACCGATGCCGACCTCCGAGTCATACTCGGAGCCACATTCTTACCGCTTGTCTAATCGATTTTTAGACTATCGCTCGGTATCCGCCGCTCGGTACGGTGCAAACACATTACAGAGAGCACGTTAGTGCGGCAGCGTGCGTTACAACAAATAGAATGACTTTTTTTTCGGCTTTTCAAGTTCCATGCTGCGAGTGCTTCTCTTTCGTGTCACGTTCTTTTACATCTACGGCTTCGCACCCATCGCACCCCACCCGTACGGGCTCGGGCAGGCTTCGCTATAAGCCGCATAAGCTCGTCACCGTCTTGAGCAGTGACACTCGCAAGGGGGCGGCTTTATCCAGCAGCGCCAGGCAACCAGGCAGTCGCTGGTGGTGGTGGTGGTGGAGGGTTGGGCTCCTTGTTGTGTTAAGCTAACATTTTCAGACACCTTTTTGTCGGCTGGACTGCCCCGGCGGCCCCGAGTACTAAACGAGAACCGATCTGAGCCAACCGACCGAAAGAGATTGCAGAAAGAAAGCTAAAACTCCACCACCATACACAGTCGCGCCAAAACCGGATTCCTTCGTGGATTCCCTCTCGCTCGCATTCGCGTGTTCTCTCGCTCTCCTCCTCTCCCTTTCTTAGTTTGCCTCGTCGCCCCCCCCACACTCTATCTCTCTCTGTTGCTCCGGCTTAGTACTGGGTGACTTCTTTGTGGCGTCTAATTGGCGCGGCTGAAACTCACTCGTTCAGCCTAATTGTTGCTGAACCGCGACACAACCTACGCTAATCCGCGATCGCAAACACCACATTACGAACGTTTCGCGATGCAGTAAAACCCATTACTCCCACCGTAACACACTCTGCTCTACATAGTTGCGTCAGCGGTGTTCATCAAATTGTTTTCATTATTTTTCCTGCATGTCTGGTCCTGGGACGAGGCTGTTCCAAAGCGATCAACAAATGTTAACTGCTTTCAGTGGTGATGCAAATTAATTAAAAGTAAACAAAAATCCAATGTCACACCCAAGGCGACGCGACTCTTGTCTTTGTTGTCGCGAGCGGCGACTGTGCACGGTCAGATCGCGAGATTCTATGAGCACCCCCTTCTAGGTGGCGCACCGTTCACTTGACAGTTGCACATTGCCAGATGAGCGTTTGATTTAAACTTTGGTCCACCACAGGATTCAGGATTTTAGGCATATTTAAGCTTCGGAAGAAAAGTGATGTTTGATTGATATGTCTTTAAGAGTTTCTAAAATGCATCTGAAAACGGTAGGTGAATTACGGACGGACCGATCAGGGGACTGATAGTTTTCAATGATACTGAGATTCGAATATTGAAAACATGTAATTTTTTTATAAAGTGAGTTAGTACAATAGATTTATTTTATCAAAGCCTAGTCTAGATGTCTTCTACGTCTTTGCTTTCACTCTTTCGCTATCTTTTGATTTGTTATTATTCTCCGTAAACAAAGGAATTACCAACTACGCTACTTTTATAGAATTCACTGTACTTCTTTTTCACATGATTGTAGCCATTTTGCTTTTCATTGCTTTTTTCTCACTTTTCCTCACTCAAGAAGTTCGTTTCGTACGATCCCTTTTTGCAATCGACTGCAAAGCGGTTGCAGCACGAATACATATTTGAGCCTAAACTGTTTCCGTCAACGAAAGATTATGAGTATCGAACGCCATTTTTGTTAATATTGGTGCCTTGTGTTATAATTATTAATTATTATTCAGTACGCAACTTAGCGTTATGGATCAATTCGAGGATGCTATATGATATCCGTGTATTTTCCTGTTAACCTGTACATCGGCCTGACAAAATAGAATTAATAAACTCGAACGAGAAAAAACTAAATAAATGACAGGGTATGTTATGATGTATGCATTGACGAATAATGGTATGCCGTCAAGACATGTATCGGAGATTGCAATTACTATATAGAAACTAAAACTTTGACTCTTTCCAGAGAATACTAAAAATATAAGGATAAATTCTATATTTTTTAAACATCAGTTGCATAATTATTAGCTGTTTATCTGTCGTTCAACGGAAATAGACACATATTCGCAATAAACTGTAGAAAACGACTGTACTAAAAGTGAAATGTTTTACACAGCAGAATACTGTGTGATTTCACGCCTCCCGCTCATTCCATATGGCGCACCAGACAGGCATAAAAAATAAGGACAGCTCTATTTTATTTCCGGTTGATGAGGTTCGGGAACTTAGAACATGTTTTCGACAGAAGCACTTATCACTACGAGTGTTAATGTGGTACATGTTAGTTTCCCTCACCGTTCGCATTAAAACTTGTTTTGGCATTCCCCCATAACTAGCTTCTCTTATACCATCAACAAACAAAAATACACAAAGTTCGAACAAAAATAATAATGCGTTTGCCTTTGACAAACTGAAAAAAACGCTTCACCAACAACAACCGTCTTACAGTCGCACTTTTAACGATTCCATTCGCTGAACTATCCGCTTGCGAAGTTCGGCAAATCTAAACAGAAAGATGGAAAGTTAGCATAAGTGATGGTCAACTAAGGATAGTTCCTCTTAAATCCGGAACTCACTTGAAACGTATTCGATACAGTTCGCGCTGTTCCTCTTCGTGATAGCGCTCAAGGATGGCGCGACACTCGGGCACGGAGAGATTCAAAAATTGCGCCACTTCGCTGCTGCTCGTACAAACATACAATTCGTAAAGTCATACTTGAATAAAACAAATAACCATTATCGAAACAAGTTATCTTACCTTATTTCTGGCGTTTGCTGTCCATCCATCAGAAAAAGGCGTGCAATGTCTTCGTGCGGTCCGAGGATGACGCGCGTCAAGAGTGGATGGTCGTCGTCCTTTAACTTCTTCTGTTCGCCATTATCACGTACAATAAACAGTGCGAAGTTTTCGGCCTTCGACTCGACTTTATACTTTTCTAGCAGGAGATTTATCAACTAACGGGAAGCAAGACAAAACATCACGGTGAAACGAAATGACAAAACAGAAGCCACAGGATCTCCACAACCGGTACGGCATTTATGTAGCTTACCTCTTGGGTGTTGACTAGCGACGTGACCCAAACGTTCATCTGCGAACCGTACGGTGGCGTAAAAAAGGACGTCTCGCGGTTATAGAAGTGGCCGTTGATAGAGCACCGCCGCTTCAGCTTCGTTCGGGAGCGCCTATTACCTGAGCGCCGCTTGATCGCCGTTGAACCCGTTTTGGGTGGTTTTCGCAAAACCACACCATCATCGGTCACTGCGTGACCACTGATGCTGGTACTGTACTCGGATGTTGTATTCGTTCCTGGAACTACCGACCGTGTGCCGTTTCCATTTTGCATCGGTGCACTTACACCGTGTGCCGAAGACGGGCTCTCGAGTTCATCATAACAATCCATGCGTATCTGGATAGAGCCGACGGCCCGCGCAGATGGTTTGAGTGTTTCCGAGCCGGAACACAGTCCGTCGTCCCCGCCCTCTACATCGTCGTCACTATCCATGAAGCTATTCCCGGAATAATAATTGCCCTGAGACTTAGATCGCAGTAAACATCGCTCGGCGGTCCAAGTGTCACTGTCAGTGATTGGAGACGTGACGTCCCCGTCGCTAGTAACCATCTCCGACGACGGTGTTTCCGATTGCCTGTTGCGATGTGACTGAAACCGTTTAGCATGTTGCGCTACGATCCCATCGTTTTTCGGCTTCCCATTGCGAACGTTTGCAGAATATCGCAATGCCCCACTACCGTCTTCTGCATTTCTCTGCTCCACATGAAACGAATCTGAATAGGAATAAACCATGGCAAGTGATACAGAAAATTAAATATTTCAGTTATACTAGGTGGAATAGTTAAAGTAATAGAATAGGATAGAGCTCATGAACATACCTGTAATGTGACCAGTTGGTAGGGACAACACGTTTCTACACTGCTCGTCCGAAAGGCTACGATTCATTACACCATCGTTGTAAAGCTTCAGTGAATCATTGATACGCGTGGGATCAATCGGTTGATTGAGCTTGAGCGTACCGTCGGTAGTTCCCATTTCGGCGGCACCATCGATAAACTCTTGGCTGATCTGCATTTTAAACGCTTCGAAATCGTGCGACCGGAGTGTTGCCTCTGGTGTCCGAAAATCTTCGTCGGTGGTCGTTGATGGTCCATCTATGACCGACGTGGTTTCTGTTGATGTGCCACTGCCAATGTTGCTACTCTTACCGCCCCGAGTGGCGATCCGTTCACTATCACCGCAAGCGCTCGCAGTGTGCTGGGTAAGCGTTTTGTAGTCCGTATCCGTCACGCTTTCACTAGTAAGACTGCTGTCGCCACCTGAGCATGAGCCGAGCGGTAGTGGAGAAGGCATCGTACAATAGAGCTTTTCGCTTTCATCCTTGCGTCGTTCTACCTGCAGCAGGTCGTCTATCTCGTCCCAGTTGAGTTGGCCGACATTCAATTTAGCAGGGAGTGTCACACACTTATCGTGGCTCGGTGAAGTATCCTTTGAAGATTCGCTCGAGTTGGGTTTCGAGTCGATCGAATTGAGCTCGGATGAGAGACTCAGCGTATCGTAAGAAATGCTTTCCGAGATAGTCGTAGTATCGTTGTTGCTATCCGGTTCTGCAGAGCTCATCGTGCTTGCACCAACCGTAGCGACTGGCTGGGGTCCCTGTTCACCGACATGAAGCATGTTTTCTTTTCCTTCTTCGCCTGTTTCAATGCCAGCGTCGTCAAGATCATTGGTAGCCTCGGGCGGTGGGCCGACAATCGACGCTGGATTGCTCTGGCGGTATGAATTGCGCTTTCGGACCGTTACCACCGTACGCTGATCGTCGTCCTCTTTGAGGTGAATCATTCCCTGGACACCCCAATAAATACGCAATGCTCCCTCCAGCACCAACCGCCCGTTCACCTCACGGCTCCGGACCTCCATACTTTTGTTATTGTAGAATTGATTGTAGCATCGTAACTTTGATTCGAGATGGCCTCTGGGAACAACTGGGCCGGCCGGGGATCGCTGGGTTGCTAGCTTCTTCTGGTTCGGCTGGCCGAAACTCTTATGGGACTCCACACGAGTGCCGTGCCCGAACAATTGCGGTCCGAAAAGCGCCCCGTAGCATGGCACGTGACAATACGGTACACCTTTATGCTAAAATATTAAAACATGTAGACATGAAACAAAAATATCAGTGAGAGACACATTGACAGAAACTAAAAGCCAGCGTAAATATAGTGAAGTGTAGTGGTGTTTCTGTACGTGTGGTTTGTTTTTCTCGTTTGAGCTCGATTTACTGTACCGCCTGAGACTAACTGTTTAAGACTTTTGAGAGTGCCTTGTCGCTCGCCGGCAGAGACTGACCCTGGTTGAAGACTGCCGTTTCGAATACGACTGACTCAATGCGTTGATAGTTACGAATTGTTTAATTTACTGTTCCTCGCTTCTACTGTTCGGTTTCGATACATGATCGTTCAAGTCTTACTGATTTCCATTCAGTATCGGTAGCAGCGGGCATGAAACATGATCGTTCAAGTTTTAATGGCTTTTTCAAGCAGGTCACCACAAGCGATCGTACAGCAGCGCCATTCGAAAACATAGGCAACGACGTAAGTCATCGAAAAAGTTTCAGCCAAGGAACAAAAATGGCAGGCAGCAGCAGAAAGCCAGTCTAGCATTCTTAACCAAAATCCCAAAGAATAATGTCTAAACAACATATTGCTTACCTCGGCATGTTGTCCCGGATTCAGGCGTTTACCGCACTCTTCGCATCGCAAACACTCTGGATGCCAATCATAACCAAGAGATTGTTTGCGTTCGGCTGCAAAAATTATGATGATGAAAGAAGTTGTTTTACTGGAGTTACGTTGAAATGCACAAAAGGAGAAACTTACCGAAAAATACCGGTTTGCAACATTTATGACACTTCCACATTGTGCCCACTCGCTTCCTATCTATAACGCTGGCAACTAATCGTTGCTTCGGATGAAGCAAAACCCTACCGTTTCGTTTCGGTTTTGCTTTCGAAGGTTGGTGTAAGATTGATTGTCTACCGCCGAAATCGCTCGAAAACAAAATATTCTATCTATTCCGCGATCGTTTTAGGAGTGTGCTCCGCTCCGACAAGCAGAAACATGTTTCGTCGATCGCGTCAAGGGGCAGATGCAGTTCCGTCGTAGATTCCAGACTCGCAGATATGTATTTATATTATGCTAAACTAAACGTATCTCTGCTCTACACGAAACCGCTGGCACAGTTCACGATGGAAGACGTTGGTTACTTGTGTTCTCATTGGAACTAAGTAATTTTGCTTACCGCTGGATAACAGACATCTGCTTGGGCACACAACGACCTATATCTGCAAGAGTTTTCGTGCACAACTAACCGCGGAGCGATATGGGGTTATTATTCTACAAAATCTTGCGTGAAGCTCAGATCTATTTCGGACCGATGATAGGGCTTGCTGCCGCTAACGTTAGTAGGCAGACCGCACTGATAAATCGAGGTAGCTGCTAAGTTCCAGATGTCTTTATTCTACTCCCTGCTGCTTCGAATCCGCTGGTGCCTCTGTTAATTCTAGGTGATTTTAGTCCTTTTCTCTGGGCACTGCTGGTTTAAAGACACTTGGTTACCAGCACTACTACCAGCTTTGAATGTATGGAGTCAGAGCAAAAAATGCTGCTGTAACTATTTAATAATAAATAAGAATGTAAAAATGCTCCGTAAGCGAACTACAACTATTGTTGGTGATGGCGCAGGCATTCGTTTACATCCTTAAATGTTATTTGTTGGTTTATAATAGGAACGGCTGCAGACCAGGACCGCTCGGTAGTTGTGATTGCCAGTTAAATAAAGTATATAGGTAAGGTCTGATGGCGCTATTAAGCAACTGTCTTTATACTGATTGAAGCATTTGACAGTCAGAGATAGCCATCCGCCGTATATAGTCGGCGCTTCAATGCTTCTGTGGTGCTGCATAGAATGTATCGCCAAGAGATGAAAGATGCTCATGCCCAAAATCTCTTAAACGATACTAACAACAACAATGCGTAAAAAAACATCACAGAGCGATTGCTAAGTACTTTCAAGACACGATGTCGGTACTATTGCACGATAGGTGAATTTGAATGGTAATTTAATCGTTTAGAATGCTTCAAATTTTACAAGATGGCAAAATATTGAAATATGATATTGAGATATTGAGATTAGGATTTATTCAAGGTATCTTCCATTGCGTTGTTATTTATAATCTCCTTTTGCGCTTTTATTCGTATGAAATAGAAGTGAAGCACAAGTTATTCAAATTGTTTCCGGTGTTACTACAAGTAAAGATTAATTGGAGTTCATCGGCTCTGGCTTGGTGCTATTCCCGGTATTGACCGTATTGAACAGCTTGTGCTTCGCTATCTGCGCCATCAGCCCGTGAATCAGTTCGATAGAAGCGCGGCTGCAATCACGCGTTGCCTTGGAAAGTTTGTCTTCGGTGCGCTTTTCGTTCGGGTCCGTCGTACCGCTGGCCATGAACTGTCCGCGGCCAAGACTGGCTTCGCTCAGTTCGAGCTTCTCCGAGAGGTCCAAAATCTGGCCCGTCGTGTAATCCGGGTTGCTCAAAATGCCCGAGCTGCCCAGCGTGTTCATCCAGTACTTGTTCCAGAGTGAATCAAGCAGCTTGCGATCGAGGGCCGACTTGAAGTACGTCACATCGAGCTGATAGTACTGTTTGCAATGTACGCCAAAATCTTCAATTTTGTTCAATGGGATCGTTTGATACTCGGACGGTTCTTCGTTCGGCGGCTTGTAACCTAGGCGAAAAAATACACATCAACCAGTAACTAACCATCCATTGGAGAGCAGCAGTTTGCAGTTCGCCGAGTTTCTCACCTTTGGGATAGGTTCTGAACGCACCGAGACACACCTTGCCGGCCGACACGGTTCTAACCGGATCAACAACGATCGCCACAAACGGTTCCTGGTAGTTTTGGTTGAGCATCTGCGTGTTGACGTCAATTCCGGACAACCAGCATCCGTAGCCTGGGTGGCTATGGTACCAACCGATGGCGTTCTCGCAACGACCCACTTCCTTCGCCGATTCGATGTACGCAGTCATGTACTCGTAAGCTTGGGACTGCGCATTGACCCGGGTTTCCGTGCCTTCGACGGGAAGTGCGAAAGCATCCATCACGACCATTGCGTCTTGATCGACTTTTCCCAACAGCAAACCCATCACCTCGAGCGGGCCTCCCGAGCGCGAGTGCATGACCATTTTCAGCAGCGCCAGGGCCGAAATTTTGATGTCCTTAAAAAAGTGTGGATCCTTTTCCCAAGGCCGCGCAGTCAGGATGCGCTGCTGCTGTTCCGCGTCGTATCGAAAGATTTCATCACTTGCCGGCAGCGTCACGATGTTGTTCTCCAACTCCCAATTCTTCTTTGCCATTTCCATTGTCGCGTGCAATTATTGGTCGTACGAATCTGCGTATATGTACCGATTACTTTTGTTTTATCGTGATTTTATTATCTGTACAAACGTTCCTAGCGGCTACCGACTCGCGTATTCACGGAGAACGGAAATAAACGTCAACAACAGCAGGCTTTGTACCGTCATCTTGACACTTGAACGGAAACTTGCCCCGTGAAAAGTATTGTAATTTGCTACGAAAATTGGAAATTTCGCATCTTAACCAAACGTTATTCAAATTCGTATCATTTAATGAGTATTACAGCCATTTTATTGATTGAATGATGACTTTTTTTTCTTTGCGAATTTGCCTTTCCGTAACGTGCGAAAATTTCCGGTGAAAAATTTACGCTCGCAGTGTGTAGCGGGCTTTAGTCGACGTTCCTGGCGCCATCTCTATTTCGAGCGGAATCAACACATTGCCAGCAATAAGTTTTGCTTCAGTTAGCATTTCATCTAAACAGTCGGAAAATATATCATTTTCGATGGAGTACATTAGTTTAAACGGGCCCCGGCATCGGAACACATTCCCGGGTAGGCGAAACCGTCTACAACCCGTTCTTTTATATAGCGATTTCGCATATGTCAAGCGCAGTGCTTGGAAGAAAAATTTCCATTGGCCTATTTGACTCTATCTGTCCTATGTTCATAAACTTCCTTCTCTTTCTCTCGACCACCTGAGTCACACGCCCTTCGTTTCAGTAGTGCGCCTTTCGGTCGCACTCACACGCGGTATGGCAGTAATTGAATCAGCTGCCATCGACACGACCCGTGGAGTCGACCAAAGACCCTGAGTCGCCATCATTCGCAGTTGAAGCATTGGATGAGTGAGGGCAAAACTATTGGCAACGGGAAACGCTTGCAACGCGTACAGTCGTCATCAGTATTGTGTGCTTGTTAGTTGTATTTTGCTGTCTTGTGAGTCATCGATCGACGTCTCTGGAACGTTTACAACGCGAAATTACAACTACCATTGCAAGAATAGTTACCCAAGGCTAGTGTTTCTCGCTGTGAGGCGTAGGCCAAGATGGAGAAGCGGTTGGCCTGTTTTGCTGGCTGCTGGTTGCTTTGGCTATGTAAGTTATGCTTTCGTATTTGCTCGTAAAAATTTACCTTTACTTCGCGCTGTAAGCATCTTCCGCCATCCATTTCTACATCTTCGAGAAACTGCGTATCAGCGAAAAGCCGTGCAACCGAGTCATCGGGATAATGATCAAAACACGAACGCGTCAGTGTTGGTTTCCTTGTTTTCTTTGTTCCGCGATGATTACGCTGCTATTTTGGCTTTGCACCGCATAACGGACACAACGAAACGGCTGAGCTGATAACAACGATCCATCCAGAAAGGGGGCCGAAAGGGGCTGGAAACCTGCATTTGCGTTTTAAGCGATGCATATCGCCATTTGAACCAAATTATTTGAATCGTTCTTTGTTGTCCTGCAAGCGAACACGGAACTCCAGAGAGAGAGAGAGAGTATTAGGCCTAGCAAAATCATTGCCCTGTTGACGAAATGGTCGTCGCCTACACGAGGAAGACAAATGAGCAATCTTTTTAAAAAATTTGATAATTTAATCATTGTTTTTTGTTTTTGTTCTCCCCCCTGCATGCTGATCATCATTTTCATTCACCATTACCATCAACTCCATGGTCAGGTTTTGCTGTGGTGCAAAGTTCTCCAGTCAAACAATCGAGCGATTCATCAAGCAATAATAAGCAGCTGCTGGGCGCTAAGGAGTGTACCTGGGGACCGTCCTACTGGTGTTCTGACATAAGGTAAGGAAAAACATGATTTTGAAACCACAATTATCCCGCATAATAAACTATGCCTTACATAAAAATGCATACATTTATGCGTATACCATTTATGCATTTAGTATTTTTAAATTTATTTGCCGTGAGTCGTTGGAAAGTCGGAGTCACAAATGGGCACACAGAATCGCGAACCGGCAAAACATAGGTACAATCATGGAAAAAAACTGCACATGATCCTCATGTCATTGCCAAAGAAGCCCCCCGGAATCGTGTTCGCAGCGCCCTAGAACTTGTTTATTGTTTATTTTTCGTTGAATGGCGCTCGACCAATAATACCCTCATTTACTATCTACGTTGTGCTAGAATGGGGTGATGATTCATCAATCGCAGAATATTCCGCATCATTTGCTCTTGTCGTATATGGAGAGAACATTCCGAATGGTGAAGTTAGTGGGGCAGGGAAAGAGATTCAGGGTGGTAGGTTATCATCGTTCGCTCAAACTTATGTTTCCCCTCAGCAGCATTTCGAAAACAAACTCGAGGCGCTATAAGATTGCCCGGGATGGAACTATTGAGGTTTTTACCTCACACATCTATAAATTCTTTTGTTATTTGATTTTGTCTACAGATACAGCTCACGATAAGACTTGGCGAACCCATTGCAAGGTTTCATGTTACATTCACGGCAACTAGTCTGTCTTATCAATAGCTAGGAGATCTTCCGCGTTGCATAAACGTGGAACCCTCTATGTGACAGAATATCTGCAGTGGCCAAGGTCAACGACCGGAAGTACCATATGAAAGGATTATAGGCTTTCCCTAAAATCCCCTTGCCCTACCATAGGGTCTTCAGCACTCCCAACAGCAGTCAACGCTTGGTTACATTTTAATCCAATTTTCTCGGAGTGCCGCTAACGTCTTGCAACGCCTCCCTAGCATTTGTTGCCCGTTATACTTTGGATTGCCCTTCAGGTGATTGTGCAATAATTCGTTGCGCTTGTGCGTCAACCTGCTGTCACACTTACCACAAGTAATTACCGGAGAATGACGTGTTCGTTGTTATAAATATTTTACGTGAACAGCAAACTAACAACTACCGCAAATTTGCTGCGTTTCAGTTTTGTAGGATCCAAATGTGCAAAGTATCTTACAAATGCCCTGATGACGACGAAGATGATTATTATTTCGATGGCGTATATCGTATGCCGAATCACGACTAGTGTCACCAGCACTCAAGGAACATTCCTTTTAATACCAATCCGTACGATATCAATAACAATGATTTCAAATGCATTAGTCTAGATATCTGGCCTCAGTGTATGGTTATGATCCCATCACTGGTTGTAGTGAGAGCGTGCACAGCGTGAGAGGATCGTATGTGGGAAAAGCTTTTACGATCATAACACACACGTGCCTCCACCCCGCTAAATTTCTTGTACATTTGTCTGTCAGCAAATGATGTGCTCGCGTTCTCGGGAAATGATTACTTTTATGACCTTGTGTCATCGCTGCGCTAATATAAAAATTAAATTAAATTATCTGGATGCTGCTGATCAGTACATCCTTGATACAGCTAATTCGGCCAGGAAGAAAGAATACAAGGACTTCGTTTTTTCGTTTCGTTATTCGCAATGAATGATGTATCGTTCTCTCTTTGTTATGTAGCTATTGCCAAGACGATTGCAAATAATTGAGGATGAGTCACGACTCTCAGTGCCTCAACACCTTTTGTCGAGGAAACGAGAATTTTGTTTGTCGAAGTGTTTGTGTGAAATAGCAAAGCAAACATTTGAAATAGTAGATGCACTGATTACAGTGTCCTTAAGCGATCTCCGGGACAAAGGGTGCGTGGTAGACCCCGTTCCCCGTCAGCGGCGAAGCTAAACCTGCTGGGATAGCAGATTGGCGGACGAAGGCTCCGGATTGTGAGCGATGGCGATGGAGAGATGCCCTACTCCAGACCGATTGTTGATTATGATGCCGGATAAGATGGTTATTGATTATAATGTTGATATTTTGTAGTCACTAAGATGACCAACGTGACCACCGTATGTGTAGCTTACAATAAACTAAGCTGTGTGGACGACGTATCAGCAAAACGAATATTATTAAATTGTAACTCATATTCGTAATTTTCAGGAATGCAAAATTGTGTGGCGCTGTTTCGCACTGCATCCAGACCGTGTGGGAGCGGCAACAGTACCCAGTGGACAACGATGAGATTTGTAACATCTGCCTGGACATGGTGAAGCAGGCGCGCGATCAACTCGAGAGCAACGAAACACAATCTGACCTAAAGGCCGTCTTCGAGGGTTCGTGCAATTTGATCCCGGTCAAGGTAGTAAAGAAGGAGTGTCGCAAGCTGGCTGACGACTTTATCCCGGAGCTGGTGGAGGCACTTGCATCGCAAATGAACCCGAACGTTGTGTGCAGCGTGGCAGGGTTGTGCAACAATGCGGCTATCGACAAACTGCTCGCAGAAATACCATCGATGAATACGCCGCAACCAAGCGATAAATCAGAGGTTGTTACGGAAAGAGAGAGCGAAGAGTATGACAATGAAAGCAATTACAAATTCACGTGTGCCAATTGCAACACTATCGCCGGGGATATTGTGAACCGATTCCGCTCGTCTGACCGAGACATGGTGCTGGAGGGCTTCCTGCGCTTTTGTGGTCAGATGTCGTCGTACTCGGATGCTTGCTCGAGCATCGTGTTGTCGTATTTTGGCGAGATGTACGAGCAGCTGAGCAACCACCTGACGCAGGATGCCGTTTGTCATTTGAGCGGTGTTTGCTCAAGCAAGTTCCACCAACACGAGAAGGAAAAGGAGACCGAAGAGATCGAAATTAGGCCACTCGGTGGTGTCGGTGTGATAAAGATGGGGCCTGGCTGCACCGAAGGTGTTGACGATTGCCGGGATGATGTTCCGTGCAAGTTGTGCGAACAGTTGGTGGACCATCTGCGCGATGTACTGATTGCGAATACTACCGAGCTCGAGTTCAAGCAGGTGCTGGAGGGGCTCTGCAAGCAGACGAAATCGTTCGCTGGCGAATGCACAAACTTGGTCGATCAGTATTATGCCGAGATCTACGAAACGCTAGTGCACAATCTTAACAGCAACGATGCCTGCTTTATGATCGGTGTGTGTCCGAAGAATGTCGGCGGAGGGGTTGGTAGTAGCGATGGTCCTCTGATGCCACTAGTACCTGTTGCTGTCGCGATTGAGCACGAAACGTCGTCCATCCGACCGGTACTGGGCGCAAACGAACCAACCCTTTCAACGCTGGAGATTCAGCAAGCCCAGCTAACGATCGATCGCATCATGGGTGCTCCCAGCTCGCTACAGTTGGTCGAAACCGGCAAGTACTGCACGCTATGCGAGTATTTTATGCACTTCGTGCAGGAAGCGCTCAGTGAGCCCGGGAACGAGGATAAGATCAAGCGCGTTGTAGAAACTACCTGCAATCGGCTACCGACATCGATTCGAGGCGAATGCCATAATTTCATCGACGTCTATGGTGATGCAGTGATTGCACTACTCATACAATCGATGGATCCCCGCCAAGTGTGTCCGACGATGCGCATGTGCCCGGCCAACGGTAACGTCGATGCGGAGGTGTTCGCTCCGGGACAGGTCGAAGTAACAGTCGATGCGAATGCTGGCAGTGATAAGCCAACATGCCCACTATGCTTGTTCGCCGTTAGCCAACTCGAAGAATCAGTGAAGACAGATCGATCAAAGAAGAACATTGAATCTGCGCTCAGCCGGCTTTGCACCACCCTGTCGCCCAAGCTGCGGATGGAATGTACCGACTTCGTGGACGCCTATACTGCTGAGCTAGTCGAGATGTTGGCATCGGACTTCACGCCACAGGAGATCTGCGTATTCATAAAGCTGTGTGTCGATCAGCGGCCTGATCTCAGTCTTCTTGGCATGGAACTCGAATACGAACAGCGCTCACGAAAGGCAGAGGCCACTTCTGGCGACATCGAGACGAACGAAATCCCTGACAGTACCGTCAACGGACACGTAACGATTGATCAGGCACCGATGACTGGTACGCCCGAGTGCCTGGTTTGCCAGGAGATGGTGAAGCAAGCGGAAAAGCGTATAAAGAACAAGAAAAGCAGGGAAGAAATAAAACATGCGCTCGAGCACGTGTGCGACAGGATGAAGGTGAAGTATCAGCCGCGGTGTGAAAAGTACATGGAACAACACATGGATCAGATCATTGAAATGGTGTTGAATCGATTGTCACCAAAGGAGATTTGCCACGCGCTAGGTTTCTGCCTCATCCTGGAACCTGAAGAGTGTAAGAAGTGAAAACCTGCAAAAAAGTAATGGTAGCCTTTTGCAGTATTACTAATATATCTGTCATTGTTTATTGTCTATCCAACAGTGGAGGTTGACGAAGCGCTCCTCGACTATGTTGTTGAACCAGCTGTCGTAGATCCACCCAAAGAGCTTCTGATCACGCCGTCGCGTGACGGAAGCTTGTCGAAGGAACCTCCGCAATGTGCTTTGTGTGAATTCGTGATGGTTAAGCTGGAATCGGAGCTTGAGGATAAGAAAACGCGTGCCGAGATTGAGCGGGCTGTTCATAACGTTTGCTCCAAGATGCCTTCCACTATCAACAAGCAATGCAACAAGCTCGTCGATCAGTATGGCGATTTCATCATCAAATTCCTCCAAACGCTGCCACCTCGTGAGATCTGCATAAAGCTTGCAATCTGCGAGCCCCAAGCCCGCCAGGAAGTAGCCCTTCTCGAGCAATCGAAGAGTAAGTAGTGAGTGGGAACACTATGCGGCAGACGCCACGATGCTATCCGTCACTTCGACGGCTGTTTCATGTTGTCATTTCTTTTTCTCCCAGGGGAAATCGTCGAATGCGCGGTTTGTCAGGGTGCGGTAAAATCGCTCGATGAGCTGTTAAGCGATGGAGGTCTTGAGCAACACATCAGCAAGTACGCGGACCGCATATGCAATGCTCTTCCGGCTACACACTATGCTCAGTGTGATCGACTGCTGGCGGTGTATGGCATGAGCATGGCTCAGCAGCTCAAGCATTCGATCGAGCGCGAGCAAGTGTGCGTGAATATCGACATGTGCAGCACGATGCAGCCAGCTGCCGGTGGACCATTGCTGACTGGGCGCGAGTTTGCCTCCGAGGAAGACGACGTTAAGCCCAGAGAAGATCTGAACGGCGATGCGGTGGTAGAGCACGTCTCAAAAAAACACGCAACCCTGCTCGGACAGAACCAATGCAGCTGGGGACCAGCGTACTGGTGCAAGGACGAAGTAACAGCCAAAGAGTGCGGCGTAAGTACTACAACAGCTTCTCCTATTCCGAGTAAATTTATACCGAAATAAAATGATTGGTATTTTTGTTTCTTTTCTCCGCTTTCCCATCGACTCCCGTAGTCAACGGAGTACTGTATGGATCGTAAGTTGGGCCTTTGGAAGCAGTAAAGAGCTAGCCGTCAAACTCAACGAAGGAACAGGTTGGGATCTTGGAGCAGCCTAAATGGAAATAGTCTGCGTGCAGTAGGGCAATGTATTTTTATAAGCACGCTTCACCTGGAGAAGGGTCTTCTACAAAAAACAATAAAACACGACAAACGAATGGATTAACGTGTACCAGGTGTTATTTTTAGAATGCAACACAATGCTTTAACAGTGCGGATTCACAAAAAGGAAAAGTGAGGATACTTTTGAAGGAACAATACTGTATATGCAATGCACATTCAAGTGCATTGCATTGTGGTCGATGCACCTTTGAGTGCATCCAAGTAGAAAATGAAAAAATCTTCGCGAACTGAATTTGGAAAAAAAATAAGGCTACCAAAAAGCGAAAAGTTGTCATAGGTCGTCCAGAAGGATAAGAGGGGGTGAGCCGGATTACTTTGATATAAATATGAACGACAGAGGAACCAAAATGCAAAGAATGCCATAATCGAAGACGGTGCAAGAAAAAGGAATTATGAAAAAGATTGAAATGTTAAATACAATTTTGGGCACCTTGTTTGGTTCGTGTTAGGTTTTACAAAATCACGGATCACGAAGCGCTCTTTCTCACATCAAGAACCACTAGTGTTAGGCAATGCTGTATTATCCTTTTATTTGTTTTACTTTCCGTATATGTGTTTTTGGATGACGCAAAAGTTAATTGGTGTTACTTAACTGGACAACCAAATACCAATATCATTCTGTAAAAAAGAACACTAGACAATAATAAAAATTGACCAAAATCGTATCCCAAAATGTGATTTATGTTCTTCCAAATTTCCGTTAAAAAATAGAGAGTTTCGGTATGAAAGATAATAGTTTTACTTCTGAAAGTACATAATTAAACATAATTAGAACAAAGCGGAGCAAGTGAATGATACAATTGTTTGTTCCCCTCCCTCTATTGTTCTCTCTTTATTCATGCGCCTTGTGGATCCATATTTGCTATCTCACGCGCTTTACGGAAACTCTGGTTCCGGTATGTCCGATATGTTTTTCTATGGTTTCCAACGTAGACTAACAAACCCCCTTTGCTAGGGAATGCTGACACGGTTGACGAGTGCCGTTAGTGATACTTCCAACAGTGGTCGGGTTGCCGTCCGGCAAGATCGACGCATCGGGGGCTCACGTGGAATGTTTTCGGTTGGCTACCGGGTACTGCAGTTTTTATGTACAGCTCATCAGATTATTCTTCAATTGCTTGACGGCGGTGGCGACAGCTGTTAGATTGAGTTGCGGCACCAGTCCTACGGCACTTTGTCAATACTGTGCATTCGTCTCATTCGAACAAAACGTAGAGAGTGGGGGGAGAGAGAGAGAGAGAGAAAAGGAAAGTGAGAAGAAGCTCATAGTTGTACGTCTATCGTAATCCCGCTTCGTAAATTCACCTCCAGATGGCTTTTTGCGTGCAGGGTCCACTCGTCCCGAGAGTTAAACATACGTCCGCATAGCTCGCAAGTCCAGGATAGTGGATGGTGCTGTTGCTGGTGCGATAGGGCCATGCTGGTTAGTTGCGCTGATCCAACCGCGGCTTGCTGCTGGGACAACAGTTGGTTTGATTGGTGTTGCTGTTGCTGCTGCTGCAGGTCCTGCTGTTGCTGCTGGTGCTGTGCCGCAAGGCTGTTGACCACGGTGGTTAGCGTTTGCGTCGCTAACGCTTGATGGTCGACCAGCAAGTTCTTATTGTCTTCCGCTTTGTTTTCCTCTTTAATCGCTAAAAATGAATGAGATTGGGAAGGGAGTGGGTTGGGAGTTGCATCCACAAACACGTGGGTGGGGTTGATTGAGTGGGAGTGGGGGAAAGCGCGTGAAATAAAGATTAGGAGAAAATATGTAGAGAGACAAATGGAGAAAAAAAAACAAAAACGTTTGTGAGAACGAGGCGGAAGTGAGCGAGCCCCCAAAAACCGGCATCCAAACCTAGCGAGGGCGTCCGGTTTTGACGCTTGCCGAGCGGCGCTATGTTCGTCGGCGTGATGTGCTTGAACTTGTTCATGTGTATGACCAGCTTGTCGCGGCGTGCGAAGGCGCGATCGCACACCTCGCACACGTACGGTTTCTCCCCCGTGTGGATGCGCATGTGTATCGTCAGTTTGTCCTTCCGGGCCAAACCCTTCCCGCACACGCTACACTCGAAGACGGGTTTCGGGGGGGTCGTGAGCGCCACGTCGGCGCAACTCCCTGTGCCACCTTTTGTCTTCCCGGACGAGCTCGCCTTCCGTGACGAGCCCGTCCCGAACGTGCTGGCGACCGAGTTGACGGCTGCCGCGGCTGCGGCAGCGGCAGCGGCGACTGCGACGGCCGCTGACGACTGGTGGACCTGCTGGAGCGCCTTCAACCGCGTGGCCGGATGCATCGAGCCACCCTCGGCGTACGGCTCCGTGAACGGTATCAGGTTGGGGCGCGGTATGTTCGGCGGTATCTCCGGTGACCTGACACACGGGTCCGGTGCGCGCACACGGCACGGGTGGCGGGACAGAGCGGAAAGTAAAAACGGGCGAACAAGAGAAGAAAGATTGACAAACGGTTAGAGATAAGCTAGTAGTGGCGAGGTGAGGCCGATGTACCAGTTCCCCAAACTTTGAAGAACGCGTACTCCACCTTCGTATCCCAGACCGACGTCATCCGGCACGGTGAAGGTACTGTTGCTACCGCTACTGCTGCTATTGCTGCCAGCGGCGGCGGCTGCGGTGGTAACGGCGGCTGCCGATACCGCCGCAGCAGCGGACGCCGCAGCAGAAGCCGCAGCGGCAGCAGCGGTTGTGGTGGTGGCAAGAGAAGCGTCACCGGTGGCGCTTCCGCTGCCACCATCACCGCCGCCGCCGCTGCTGCCGCCACCGGTTGCACCCGGGAGCGAACCGGCAGTGATCTGCGGCACCTTGATCGTGCTAGGGTACTGGTTGACAGTCGGATTCGGGAGCGAGGAGATGGTGGAGGACGTGCCGCTAGTGGCATGCTGCTGCTGCTGCTGCTGCTGCTGCTGCTGCTGCTGCTGGAGGCACCCTCCCGTCTGCTGCTGGTGTTGTTGCGGGTGTACTTGTTGCTGTTGCGGATGGTTGAGTTGGTGCTGTTGGTGGTGATGGTGGTGATGGAACGGTTGACTATCGTGGCTGGTCTTGGACTTCTTCGCCGAGCGGGTCGAGCCTTGGCACTGTTGCTGCTGCTGTTGCTGCTGCTGCTGCTGGTGCTGCTGGTGTTGCTGTTGCAGATGTTGTTGATGCTGCTGGTGTTGCTGGAGCTGCAGTGCAGCTTGCGCCATCTGCTGCTGCACGACCATGTGGGCCTCTAGGTAGGCGTTCTTCTGGGCCGGCGTCATTCTGTCGCCCCCTGTTCACAGTTCCATCCTGCAAACCCCGCACAGACACCGGGTGTAAAAGAACACACGCATTAACAACAACACACTGTGACACGGGCGCTGCGCTGCGGGCACGCCAGCGGAGCGGAGCAGAAAAATCGATAGCTAACTGCGGGTGGTCAGCGAAATCCAGGCCAGGTCGCACCGATGCGCCCGATGCAGCCAACACGCTGGCGAAGCGTTCCGGGATTCGTCCGGGAGCGGCCAACACTTTCGGCGTGGGAGTGACGGGGAAGGCCTCCGGTGTGAGTCAACCGAGGGAGGTGCAGGCTGACGAACGTCCGCAGCAGTCACTGTTGGTCACCCCGTCTTTTCGACGGATAGCCGGTTCGCCCAACGAGTATAGTTGCCGTTTGATGAGCTGAGAAAGAGCTGTCACACCGTGCCGAGGCCGTGAATGAACGCGCGCGCGCGCGTCCGTATGTGTGTTGCAGCCCCGGTGCGCTGGTATTGGTGCGTGCAGCGACGGTAGCACAGGGTTAAAATCGCGCGGCGCGTACGGGTTGCGATGAGAATTCGCGAAACATAATGCATTCATATGTGTCTCCACACCCATACACAGGCAGCCACACGCTCCCATGCTGTTTCAGCGATTGTTTGCTGTTTGTTTGCCGGACCCCACGGGCTGCCGCAAGCGACGACGACCTCTATCGATTCGGTTGTGCCGTAGATTCCGCGATTACACATAACGACCGTAACGAAAAGGGCAAGCTACAAAATCGGATCACGAGGCCCAATGTTGGAGTGGGTTGATTTGGAAAATTAACGTACCCAAAGTGACATCGATCGTCACCCCCTCCCCCTGTGTGCGTGCTGGACAGAGAACGTTGACTTATTTCTCCCTCCCCCACACGGAGTCACCCTGGGAGATGAAACCGCTATTCGCTCTGTGAATCTGCGGAACGGCTGATCGGCCGCGGCTCTGGTAACATGACGAGAACAAAGACATTTAATGTAAATCGGTGCGATCTTCTTCGAATGTTTCGTCTTGTAGTATTAACCACCACAGTATATCATTGCGTTTTTTTTTTAGGTTGATGCCAATGCGGTAGACTCTCCTTCTGCCCGTTCTCTGCAATAAGGCCGGAGAGAGGCAGGAATGTGATTGTTCATCGACCCCTTATCGGTACAGTATATTATGGGGAAAAAATGCGCATCGAAACAAAAACAAACAAAACAAACGTCGAAAGAAGTGCGTCTCGTTGACAAACATAAACAACGTGCGTGAACAACGAACGGGGTCTGTTCAAGAAGTATCGCGACACAAGTCTTAAAGTTTTCCTTGATTGCAGGGACGCGGTGCACCATGAGTTCTTGCCCCATGGTAGAACGGTCAGTAACGGTCCGATGAAAAGCGAAAGAACGATGGGCTGACAGAGCGAAGACCAAAGTTGTTGCTAGGCGAGTGTGAGGATGGAACTTGTCCTGTAAGCAAAAATGGTCAACAGGCCGTGAGGGTCGTCTCAAGTTCCAATGACCGCAGCAACAGCATACAACCGTAATAAAGTACGGTTTGCGAAGGAAAGTAGCCCTTCTAAAGAATGTCCCGTTCCGTTTGAAATCGCTTAACCATCAGGGATCGGGCATCAACAATTTGACACGCTGGGGACCAAAGTCCAAGGTGTGAACGGTAGAGTTTTCACACTTTCTTCACGTCTTGTTATTGATTTTTTTTCGGCTGTGCCTATTAAAGAAATCTCCTGCCGCCGGTGCATATCTCTGCCAGTACTTATCGTTTCACCTCGACCGACCACTTGCCTTACGGGGAACGGATCAACACATCACTTTCTCCCCGGTAGCTCCACGTGCACGACCGTGCTGTGATATGTTTAGATTTCCCTCGTTTTGATTACGCTGCAAGAGTACAATCAAACTCCAAGAGTATCCCGTTCCTATCCTTCCTCCTCGAGGAGTCTTGGCTACGGCTGGGATCTTGGTTCTCAAGTCAAGGGTACATTTCAAGGTCTCCTAACACTCCTAAGTTTGCCAGAGTTAGGTGCTTCTAAATAATTGCAGGGAGAGAGGCGTCTGTCAGGCAGACACAGCAGCGGTAACGTGCCAGGTCTTAATGGATGTCACGTCATTAGCTCTACACCTGCCGCTATCGTAAAGTGGAAATTTGATTTCTCCCGTCCCGTTTCGTTTCTCCTCCGCTCCTCACGGCGTTCCCCGGCAATTATCGAACTCGAAGACCGCGGTCCGTGATCGAGACCGACGGTATTGAGAGAGAAAGATTCGTTGGCCTCGATCGGCAAACTGTGCCAACGATTCCACTGCCGAATTGAGGCATCCTAATTTTTTTCTCCAAAGGTACACGCACTTACCGCCCGTAAAAACCAAGTTATGAACATTTTCACGACTACTCTTTGGGGGAGACATTAGAATAAAGCCTTGCCGTGCCTTTGGTCGCATCCCCGCGATCGATCGACCACAAGCTGCTCCTCAACCAATGGGAATGGGGTGAGATTGGCTCGCTCCTCGAGCGATTGCTTGAAAAATATATATGTATATCTGTGGCTGTGGCCGTGTAGAGAAAGTGAAAATCGCGTTAGTTAAATCAAAAATTTGAAGGCCATCCCCGAAGCAACGAGGGGCCATCAAGGGGGCGCTCTCGGAGTTTGTTTATCGGCAAAGTGAAGACTACCGGGCCCATTTCCGACACTTGCCCGCGAAGCGATCACCAGCAGTGATTGACGGGTGTGGCAAAAAAACGGAAAGCCAACGATGCCATTGAACCTCCTGAACCTCCTGAACCCCAATCAGACGGGCACGGGTTTTTTGGGCTATTACTACGGTAGCACCTTCTGTTACTGCCTTCTGTCTGCATCGGACTGTGGTTAATGTTGTTGCGATTGGACCAACGCCAGGCGTACGCGCGCTTGATGATCGTGACTATCGGATGCGGTGCTCCGTTGGAGTGAAAACGGTTATGCTGCTCTGCGGGTGGGTGCGCCGGGGGCCAAGAGAGAGAGGGGGAGTCGTTGAATTACTTCAAACGAGTTTCGAAAGCTGGAAACAGAATTTGGACGCCTTAGCGTTCGCAACTTCAAAGAAGACATCGCTGGCACTGGAGTCCATGAGGCATATTTCCATGCCATTGGAGCCATCGGTATCGAAAGCCGGTCATTTTCCACCTTTTTTTTCGTTTTATATTTTCTTTCTTCCACCGCGATCATCGTCCTAGCGGGGTGACGGTCGGTCGAGGTACAGCGTGGATTTTTTTTTTCCCGCCCCGATGGTGGCTAACGGTGGTGGTTATTGTGCAAAAGGTTACCGATTGTGCTACCACGCGCGAATGTAACGGTAGTTCATTGTTTTTCTGCGTGCTAGGAGTACTTTCTCCCGGCGCAGCTCCGCCCATGCTCCTGGAGGTCTCCGGCTTGACCAGGTGCCAATCTCGCGAGCCGCCGTTTATCATCATGGTCGGTACGCTACGCTACGTTCGAAGAGGTTGTACATCACTGTCGAGTGGTGGTTCCTATCGATGGTAAGAGGCGGTCAACTGTCCGTTATGGTTTTGACGCGCGAGCCGCTAGCCTGGTCCACCAGAATGGGGCTTCGTGAGTTGAACTGTCCGCGGAGAATTGGGAGAAAGTGGGCCGTTCGAGAGGGCGTTTTGCAGTTGCCGATGTTGCAAACGTCCGCTAAGGTTCTCCCACGGCCGGCTTTGTGAGCCTGGTGAGCTAGAAGCCATCGAAACCTTCATTTACATTTTCGAAACGGTGATGGAAGTCTCAGCGGCGCACGTGGCTGACAGCCTGACAGCTGACGATAGGTGCGAATGTGCTTCCTGGTTGGTCGACTCAAGGAACGGGTTTCGCGCGGCCCGCTAAATCCTTTAGCCCAGTCAGCTGACGCTAACCGTTTTCCGCTTCGGCTACGCCAGTTGTGTGACCAATTCCGGCGCCTCGCTCGGAGGAACCGCGGAGCGAGTGAAAGGACTGGGCGCCACCCGTGGAACGTGGGCCCTTGGAACGAGGAAACGGAAGACGAAGTCGGCGACGAACGTCCCGTGATTACCTACATATTCTCTGCACCGGCTAAACCAGCATCCTTCGGTGCTGGTTTCTATGTTAGGAATCGTTCGTGCTCAGCCCAACCTACTGCTCTACTGGTACAGCTGCTGCGGGGTTCGCTAGCAGCAGCAGCAGGTTGGCGCTCTTCCCATTTCCGTAGTGCTCTCGGTCCGGTCCAGACAAGTTGTCGCGCGCCCGCCCGATGCTCGTCGACGTCGTTTTCTGTTTTCCGTTTTCTGTTACGCGCCCCGAGTGGGAGAGAGAGAGAGAGAGCGGGAGAGAGCGGAGCGGGAGATAGAGAGAAAGTGAGGTATACGGAAAGAGTGAATAATGAAAGAGAGAGTGAGAGTGAGAGAGATGTAAATAGTGTTTTTTTTTGGTGGGGCAAGGGGTGCGGTGCGGGTGAAGCGGGAGGGGAAGACGTAATGAGCAAAAACCGGTAAGTAGTCAGGCGCCAGAGTACTTCCCGCGCTCGAGGAGCCTCCGAGGTGCCTCGGTGAATAGGTTACCCGGTAGAGAGATAATGTGGAGTGCGGAGGAACACAAGAGCGAGGGGAGGGTGGGAGGCGAAAGCGGAAGGGGGAGATGCTGGGGGAGCGGCGGCGGCGGAAGGAAGGAAGAATTGTGCACCGAATCCGTGCACAGCGGAGAGTGTGTGTTTTCGGGGGGGCCTGGCTCTGCCCCAGCAACTCTCAGCTGGTCATCCCCCCCCCTCCCCGTGGTTTAGTTTTTGTTTCTCTACCCCCCGCCCCCCCACCCCCCCTTCGGGCTTGCCGAAGGTGCGAAGTGCGGAAGTGCCGCTGGGAGGCGCGACGATCGACGAAGGCTATAAAACCGATCGGAAGTGCTGGATACGGCGTTAGTTTCGGTCAGATTATCATCCGGTGTGGTGTCGTTTCCTTCCGTGTGCCGGAAGCACAAGGATAGCGTGGCTGGGTGTTGTGTGTAGTCTGTGTAGTCTTGGTGTTTTGTGCGCGCGATTCGTGTGTTCTACTGGCGGCGTAAACGGTGTGCCGTGTGTTCTGACAGCATGCGCTCGGTACGTGGGAGTGTTTGGAGTAGAGATCGTACAGCCATCTTCCCTGCACCTTAGACCTACCTTAGGCTTTACCTTAGACCTAATGCGAGGCGTGCGTGGGGCGATTGGCGTTGAAGTGGTGGAAGTACATCATCAATCAACTCCACACGCAATAATCCCAAAACGCCTCCCTGACGTCAAGTCGTTGACGTGACGAGTTGTGGAGAAGAATCTGAACTGAACCACTGGTCTGGTCAGGGCGGGAGGTCTGGAGGTCCGCTGATATTTCGGTACTGCCCACCTACTTGGAGGCAGTTCCGGAAGTCCGGTATTTGTAGGTGTTCTGTAACATCACTCTTGAGCGTTGCTTGAGGTATTAGGGAGTATCATCAGGAGTATAGGAGTAGTGATATCTCCTGCTCTCCTCACACCTTCCCTAAGAACCTGATCTGCACAGGTACGTTTCCCCTATTGGACCTTCTGTTCTGGAGAGCCATATCGGGAAAGTCCACCGTTTGGTTGCCTGACGCAACCTGATGGAACCTTTGGGGGGGAGCAGCTCGCACCAGCAAACCAGATGAAATGGAAAGTGGTTTAGGTGCGGTTTTTCGATGGGATCTCTGGGATTGATTCGAATCGGCCCCCACCGAGGCGATAAAACCGGGCTCCAATCACGCGAAGCTTCACGCTACAACCAAAACCTCATCGGACCTCGTTAGTCGGAAATGTGGGTCCCGTGGAAAACTAACACAAGCCGATGGAACGATCAATCCATGGCTGGTTGGTCATTAAAATGGTCATTCCACCGCCGTTTCCGAACGCGTCCTCCTTCCGATTCGATTTTCCCATCCGATTTCGCTTTCGGTTCCGAATTTCCAAACTGAGCCATTGTTGGCGGCCCTCGGGAAGCTTCCGCGCGCCAAAGAACGCGCGATCGACCACGTTTCGCTGACGGGGCTCGAAAGGGGTAATGTGAGGCAGTTAAACTTTCCATTTTCGAAACCCAGGTGTATGTGGTGCCTGTGTGGGTTACTTCTAGCGCACTCTTGCGGTTTCATGGAAATCGAGTTGAGCGGGCTCATAATGACGCGGCGGCGGATAAGCAAAAAGCGATAAAACAGGTGTGGGGTGGGGGCTTGTGGCGGTGGCCGGGGGCTGGGTGGTGGAACTCGATGGGTTACGCGAAAAAAGAAAACGCGCTCCGCGCTGCGATGCGATGGTCGAATGAACCAATTGGCTTTCGGATGATAGGAAAATGAGCTGCGCTCGGCACGCTCTCGATCGGTGGCGATGATCGACCGAAGCAGATAAGGCGAACCGAGGCTTGAAACCAGACGTGAAGCTATCTCCAGACCCAAAACCGTTTGTATTCTGATTTATTTCGCTTTCGCTTTCGCTTTGGCGGTGGCTGCCCGGTCCTAGACCAGGTTCTCCTCGCTCATCACTAGCTGGGGACAGCAGTCGGGGTACGGTTTCGAGTAGTCCGTTTTGGTGACGACGACACCGGGTCCGGCCATCACAACGCCGCAGCTAGGGAAAAACCCGGAAGGAAGCTCAGTTCTTGACACACACCGTTGCTGACGGAAAGGCTTACCCAGCTACACTGAGAGAGTAGCGATCGTCGCAGCTCATTGACTCGCAGCGCTCGGGACGTTGGCGTGACTCCCCGACCGGGAACGTGATCTGCGTTTCGCTGTCGTAACACTGCCCATCTTGATCTGCAATTTGATCGGAGAAGTAGGCTCGATTATAGCGCCCGATGCTCGCACCGATTCCGCGCGACCAGGACGTACCAGGACTTTTGGCGTCCGGGTTGATGTACACGTACGCCTCGGTGGACAGCACGGTGGCCAGGGCGATCGCCACGGTCAGGTATTTTTGCGCCACACTACTCTTCATCGCTCTCTAGAACTTTAGCGGGGATGCTATTTGTTTGAACTCTAGCACGGGACTGACTTGGTGACTTGGGGCTGCTCGACACACGTCAACCGCGGAAAGCGTGGCGTTGGGTTCAATAAGTTATCGCCACTCCATTCGCTACGCTCCGTTGTTCGAACATTATTCTGTTGATCCCCGGAACGTTGTTGACGGTAGGGGCGCGGGCGCGTTGTTCTAGGAAAGCGATACGATCATCACGAGTTGGCGATGTAAACCCAACATCATCTACTGGTGTGTTCAATAAGTTCGTTGCCTCAATAATATTTTTTCTTACATTGGTACACTCACATTTCAATCGGTTAAATTAAATTTTTCTACAAGCCATTGACGAGTTACAGTATTTTTTGCAATGGAAAAAATCCAGTATCGTACAGTGATTGATTTTTTTTTTTTATTTGGTTTAAAAGCAAATTTATGAACGAATGTTGCAAGTGTATAAGGACTCTTCGCCTTCAATTAGGTGGTTAAAAGGGGGGTCTGAGTTTCGAATCGTCGAATCGACTGAACGAGTTCTGTTTCCAAACCTCAAACCATTCATGCATGGAAAGCATTTTTCATCCATTGCTGTCGCCATAACAGCTGCGGAAGCGTATTTGGAAGCTTTTCCAGTTTCTCACTTCAGAATTTATAAGTCGGAGTCTCCTGGGACTGAATAGTAAAGTGAATTTAAAAGCATAACTAGGCGGCTACACGAAGCGTGAAAACTAGCGTAAAATTAATTTGTAACGTCAAAACGTTTACGCTTCGTGTGGCAGCAAAAAATTAAAAACGAAATGTCAAACGTGTTTACGTTCGTGTTTTTGATCCGAGAAAATAGAAATAGAAGAGAAATTGATTGATTTCTGAATATTATTTTCTGTTTTTTTCCGATTTTGTTGCTATACCAGCAAATAAGAACTTAAATTATCCTCTGTTTGTAAGCAAAGCGTATGAAAAAATAATTACGCTCGGGTTTACGCCGTAAACGTTTTGACAGCGCCGCAGCAGTTTGGCATTAATCTGTAATGTCGAAAACATTACGGAACACTTCATGTAGCCCCCCAGTAATAATTGTGTTTTTCTTACGGAGGCCACAAACTTATTGAACAGTCTCGTAATCATTGACAGTTGGGATCGCCTGGGTTTCGAAACACCCGCTGTGACCGTGCGTTGGGTCACAGCGCATCCTTGTTGACGGGATTGACCGAAATATTTCCGATCGAACTGCTGATTAGTGTGTGATCGTCAACGCAATGGGGAACTCTAACCATCGGCTGCTACTATTCTTCTAGCTCACACTCACGTTGACCGTGCTGGTGATGGTGGTGTCGCTGAGCGCGGTAGTATCGGCCGAGGCAGCCGAGAGACGGCGGCCCCTGTTTCGCCGGGCGAAACCCTCCACGACGCAGGCCGCCACCACCACCGACGACAGCGAGGGCTCGGAAACGAAGATCAAGAGCCCCGGGAAAGACCTCTACACCGTCGGCGATTCGTTTTCGATCGCCAGCAACACCGGAACCGATGCGGCTCCGTCCGGGAGCTTCAGTTCGGATGGCGAAAAACTGTCGGTAGGTTTTGGTCGTCAATGTCAACGACTCGGGGACCCCCCCTTCTAATGCTTCCTTTCCGTTCCGTAGCAGTCATTCTCCGAGTACAGCTTCGGCAGTACGAAGCTCTCGGCGGGCGGCGATCTCCACGGAGCGCACGGCTCGGACGACGAGGAAACGCCGGGATATGGCCCCGGTGGGTTCAAGAACCACAAGACGAACGGGTTGCTGCCCACGACCTACGCCAGCAACAAGGAGCGCAAGCAGCAGGGACCGTTTGACTTTCTGGCCGGGGACTATGCTAAGCCGAAGGGATCGCTGGGCATCCAGCATAACAATGGGTCGCTGCTCGGTTCGAAGCTTAAGCTAACGCCCACGTTGTCCGCGGCGCCATCGGCGATCAGCAGCAAATACTCGATATCTCACTCACCGGCCACGAGCAGCAGCAGCGGCAGTAAGCTGAGCGGCAAGCTGGCCCATCTAGATGACTCGACCGAGTACGACGTGTACTCCAGCCTGGGGCACACGAAAAGCAAAGTGGGCAGTGGTGCTTCGAGCAAGTATCGCCCCCTCGCATCGTCGTTCCTTTCGAGCGGAGTTGAAGGAAAGGTTAAGAAGGTACCGTTCAAGTACGAGGACGGCAGCAGCCTGGCATCGGCAGTGTCGGGCAGTGGTAAAGGAAAAGGGACGAAGGCGAAGCTGGAACACGAGGGCTTGTTCGGTCCGGCTTCGGTCGGTGGCTTCGAGGAAGCGTACGGCAGCAAGCACCAGCAGCACGGATTTCCGGGCTCCAAGGGCTCCAAGTTCAACTTTGCCGAACCACCGCCACTCGTCAAGTCGACCATCAACACCCTGAAGCACTTCGGCGAGGGACTGCTAGGTAATGGGCCGGACGGATCGCTCTACGGGTCCGCGTACGAAGTCGACAGCGATGAGTCGGGGCTAGGCTTGCACGCCGGGCCGGGGTTGGGCAGTACGAAGTACGGTTCCCCGTCGTCCTCGTCGACGTACTTTGGCCACTACGGGGCGAGCCCATCGCACCCGGCCGAGAGCCACGAGGCGTCGGGCGAGCGAACGGCTCTGAAGCCCAAGTTCCCGAAGCCATCCCTGTCGCTGGCGTCGGGCGGCAAGTTCGCTACCGATTTTGACGTGAAAAACATCAAGCTTACCGATAGTGCCGTGTTCGGGGGGGGCCACAAGTACCCGAAGAACGAACATCACACGCTCCCCATCACCACCACCACCACCACCACTAAACACCAGCAGGGATTGGGATCACAGCCGTCGCTAGGGCACACGGGACACTTGGGGCCATTCCACCAGCACCAGCATCACCAGCCACAGCAGCAGCAGCAGCAGCAGCAGCACCACCACTACCACGTGCAACACCCACACGCATCACACGCCACAACCGGTAGCATAGACAACCCTAACCCCCAGGACTTCCGTCCCAACTTTCCACTACAAGATGTCCGCAATTTGTATCCTGCCGCCCATCTAGGTGCCAGCATCGCGGCCAAGGGCCAGATCGAGAGCTTCCTCAAGTCGGAGCACGGCCCGCTCAAGGACGAGTCGCTGGTGGCGCAACTGCTGGGCGACCAGCCGTCGCCGTCCGGCACCCGGTCCCCCGGTCCCCACTACCACCAGCTGCAGCAGACGAAGGAGGACAGCGCGCTCGAGAAGGAGGCGCTCCGGCAGCAGATCGAGTACCTGAAGGCGCAGAGCGCCAAGGCGCACCCGGTCGACCTGTCCGGCAACCCGAACCGCCCGCCGATCGTGTCGAACGCGCAAAAGTTTCGCCCCGTCCGCCGCATCCCCCAGCACGTGCGGCTCGGCGTGAAAGCTCCGTACCCGTTGCCCCGCATACCGCACTTCAACGATCGCCCGTACAGCATTAGCTTCAAGATCTGAGTCTGGTTCACGGGCTACCCCGTTACCGTGGTTTCATTACTTTCGTCCCGTAGCTCGTAGTTCATCGATTTATTTATTTCATCGACCTCTGTTAGGCACTTAGGTAGGTCGATCGTTTTGGCATCGGCTCGTTGCCCATTCGTTCGCACGTAATTCAATAAACGATCGTCGTAATGATTCTCCAACGACTCCACCGACCTGTGTGGTGTGTCTTTCCAGGAGTTTGTTTGCGCAAAGAAATGCTGAATACGGCCCGATTCGTTCGACCGTTCCTGTTGCGATGTGGCGCGAGGGTTTTGTGCGATCGCTGCGCGAAGTTGCAGCGAATGCAGAAACTCGAGCCGCACCAGGGGGCCATAGTATGTGTTTGCTGTTGTTGCCGTTTTTATGCTCTGCTGTTAATATTTTACGCCTGCACCTGTATCGCGTCCGCTCGACTTTAACTTTAAAAGAACGGACTATGAAAGACTTTCCATGTTGATTGATGAAATCGACTGGGATAATATTTCTAAGGATAGGGACTTAGACTGTTGCGTTTTGCTGTTTAGAGATAAGTTAGTGGACCTCTTCCATTGCTGCATTCCCCTCAAAATACATCGTGTTCAGCGTTCCAAGCCATGGGGTTCAGCCACTTTACGTTGCCTTAAGCGTCTTAAATCTTCTCCGTACAAACGCTATGTTAGGAACCGCAACGTCATCAACAGGCAAGAATATTTTCGTATTAACTACCTCTACACTCGATTGAACAGGGTTCTTTACGCCAGTTACGTTAGGAGAATGCAGTCGCAGATTTATTCCAACCCACTGAGATTTTGGAGATTCGTTAACTGTAAACGTAAATGTAATCGTCTTCCTGTTCACATGTCTTACGGTTCTTCGTGCATTCTTTCGAACAGTGATAAGGCCCATGCATTTGCGGCTCACTTTGCTAGTTTGTTCAATGTTAGTTCACAGTCTGTTGACCTTGTGGATGAGGCTCTGAGCTACGTTCCTCAGGACCTTGTTTCTTGCCCGCTGCCTGTCTTAACTGACTCCATGATCCTGAATAACATCGGGTTCTTAAAGCACTCATACTCGCCTGGTCCCGATCTCATCCCTTCCTCTATATTAAGAGGCTGCGCTTCTGCCCTCGTACATCCGCTAAATGTTTTATATAATCTGTCTCTATAGCTTGGACGTTTCCCTTCTCTTTGGAAACGATCGTGGATGCTACCGATTCACAAGAAGGGTGACAAAGACTTAATAACAAACTATCGCGGGATATCGATTCTTTGCGCGTGTAGCAAGCTGTTCGAGCTCACGATTGCTGAATTCTTGACTTACGCATTTTCCCAATACATTAGTGTTCAACAGCATGGTTTTGTCCCCATGCGATCGGTCAACACTAATCTGCTACACCTGTTACATTTGGCATGCACCTCATTTGCAAACGGCCAACAATTAGATGTTATTTATACTGATTTCAGTGCTGCATTCGATTGGGTGCCGCACTAGATTCTGTTAATGAAATTGTTAAACATTGGTGTAAATTCGTCTTTTGTAAGGTGGTTTAAATCCTTCCTCTCTCTTCGGGAAATCCGGGTGAAAATTGACGATTGTCTGTCTGATGTCTTCTCCAATGTGTCTGGTGTTCCTCAGGGCAGCAACCTTGGCCCTCTACTTTTCATTTTCTTCCTGAATGACATTAGCTCTGTCCTACATCCCAACTGTCATCTTTTATATGCTGATGATTTGAAAATGTTTCTGCCTGTTGATAATATTTCTGACTGCGGATCCCTTCAGGACCTCATAAATATTTTTGAACGATGGTGTATCTGCAATGGAATGTCTGTGAACGTAAACAAGTGCAATGTGATTTCGTTTTCGCGCTTGAAAGCTCCTTTAATATTCTCGTATAAGTTGAATTGTTCCACAATCCCTAGAAGTGACTCGGTGCGAGACCTAGGCGTTGTTTTAGACTCTAAGCTTAATTTTATGAACCATTACGAGGGGATAGTTAGCAGAGCTCTTAAAGTGTTAGGTTTCGTATTACGTATGTCCAAAGAGTTCACAGATGTCATGTGTTTGAAGACTCTGTACTGTGTTCTAGTTCGTCCTATTCTCGAGCACGCTTGCGTGGTGTGGCACCCACAGGCTCAATGTTGGGTTGACGCCATCGAGTCCGTTCAGAGAAGATTTACTAGAGTTGCCTTAGTCAGAACGGGTTGGTACTCTTTCAGTAATCTTCCTTGTTACAATGTTCGTTGTCTTTTGCTTGGTATTCGTCCTCTGAATCATAGGCGCTTGACATCTTGTGCGCTCTTTATGTTTAAACTCTCGACGGCTAGAATCAACTCTTCCTTCCTGCTAGCGCAGGTCAACATTTATGCACCCGAACGGGTCATTCGTAGACGTGCCGCACATGAGCTGTATGTCCTCTCTTCTCGGAC